>NW_020257668.1:338511-416011 GCF_003255815.1 Theropithecus gelada
TTTATTTATTTATTTATTTATTTATTTATTTATTTTTTTTTTTTTTTTTAGACGGAGTCTTGCTCTGTCGCCCAGGCTGGAGTGCCGTGGCCGGATCTCAGCTCACTGCAAGCTCCGCCTCCCGGGTTCACGCCATTCTCCCGCCTCAGCCTCCCGAGTAGCTGGGACTACAGGCGCCGCCACTTCGCCCGGCTAGTTTTTTGTATTTTTTTAGTGGAGACGGGGTTTCACCGTGTTAGCCAGGATGGTCTCGATCTCCTGACCTCGTGATCCACCCGTCTCAGCCTCCCAAAGTGCTGGGATTACAGGCTTGAGCCACCGCGCCCGGCTCTTTTATTTTTATGTTGAGTTCTCAGTTGCAACCACCACCCCTGGAACCAAAATATTTGAGTTAGAATTCTGGCACCATGACTTTCTTGGTGTGATCTTCGACAAGTCACCTAATTTCTCTGTCTCAATTTCCTCCTCTGTAGGACAGGAACAATGATAGTCCCTTTTCTTGTTGATTTATTGTGAGAATTTAAGGAAATCATTGTATGTAAAGTGTTTAGGTAGAACAGCACTTGGCTTGCAGTAAACATTTAGTGCTCATATTACACTGGTAGTTTCCTTTTGTGAGACTGTGCTGCACCCACCTCCTTACCCCCTCCTTGAAGTTAAGGCAGTCTGCTGGAGGACCTATACCACTGAAATGGTCGCCCCATGCTTCTGGGTTTAAAAATTACGATTGTAAAGAGTCAATTATAAATACAAATTAGAACATTTATCTATCTCTACCACATTTAACATAAACAAAGATGCTGTTTTGCCCTTTAGTAAACCTTCCGGGATGAATTACATTTTTCCAAACACCAACTCAATTTAAGCACAGCTGGTGAAATCGACAAAGAAGTAGCCAAAAAAGTCTTGTTTTTCTTTCCTTTACCTGCCCTCGTAATACTTCTTCCTCAACCCAAGTCACCTCCTACCCCTTTCTCCTGTTTCTCTGCCCCACTGCCAAGACTCCTTCCTTCTACCCCTTTCTCATGTGCATTTCCTTTCTTAGACCTAGTTCAGGAAAATCTATTAATATCTTTAAATTATAAAAGATGCCCACTGGTCCTATAATCAGTTTGTAATTGATAGCAACTATTTTAACTTGAAGCTAAACTCTCTGTTGCCAAGTGATACTTTTAATGTGAAGAAATCCTCATATGAAAGAATTTTCTTATAAAAGAACCAACTTTAAAAAATGAAAAGACATTAAAAATCCATTTCAACCCAACCGTTTCAAGTAAATGCTGACCACTAGGCTGAATTTGTGGCTAGTTTGCTGGTCATGGTTTGTGACCAGAAAAGGCTCTAAAAGAATCCATGATCTTTCCTTACTAATAGCCTCCAGTGCACATTTGTGCTGAAATGGGTAGTACACTTGCCAGAGGTGATATTCCAGGGCTGCGTCGTGCATCAGAGCTTCTCTTTTGAGGGCAGTGGCTTTTTGTTTCTCCTTTTGTTTGTATGTGTGTGTGCAAGCATGCGGTTCTCAATCTCCAAGAGCCCATTGCCCTCTGACACATGCAGCAGCTGATTGGGATGGTTAGGTAGTAGTGGCTGCTTTATAGAATATAGAATGTGTAGCAGCCAGCAGGAGTCAGATGATAAGAGAAAAAGGCATCAAAAGCAAGTGCCATTCCATATGGAGATTGAAATGCTGCATTTCACCTCACGTTTTGAAACCAGAGGCTCTATATAATGTTTTTATGGTTGTATAACACTAATTGAATGCCAACTGTAAAGTAGGCTCTAAATGGAATATTAAGAAGTGACAGTCTCTTCCTAGTGGGTTGGAATAAGGCAAACAAAACAGTAAGTAAATCGCAAGGGGAATAGCTCACATGGATAGAAGGTAGTATTAACTGATTCCTCTTTTTCACTGAGTCCTTACACTTTTCCGACTGTCTTTTTTCCACCCTCCATCAGTCACCTCCATGATGTGTGCATGCACTCCAACCTCATTCCTTGTACATTGCATAGTGAACAAGTGCTTGAGAAGACAGTGGCACTCTTCAAGATGGCTGGGTCTTGAAGTGCTGACATCAACTCTGTAGGGAACACATTCTGTATTGATAAATGTCAAATCCCAAAGAACAAATTTAACTTCAGGCAAGTCCAAATTTGACTTTCCCAGACAGTGGCACAGCACCTAACATCACCAAAGAGTGTGCAGATGGAGCCTAGTTATGATAGTATAGGTGTTTAATAATACTGGAAAGACTTAAAGGCACTATATTTTAGTCATTTTGAAAATTTGTGTTGTTTTTAGTTAAGTATCCGTTCGTGTTTGATTTGTTTGTTTGAATTTGAGATGTTCAAGCAGAAATGGCACATTTATTTAATGCAAAGCAAACTGACGTCATATTTATTATTTAGATCAATAAAAGGACACCCGATATACACTCTGCCAAAGGGCACAAGTACAAATCTTAAAACACTGGAGTCAGCAGCATTACAAAAATCCTATTTCAAAACCAATTCCCTCAAAATAGCCCCCTCTCAAAGATCACCAGTTTGGAAAGTTATATGCTAGGCTTTACAGGTCACTTGACTGAAGGTCTACCAAATTAAAAGGGAATTCCATAGGCAAATGAAAAGGTGAGACATAAACTAGGGGTGGTTGTTTGGATACGAATATGTAATACTTTCCAGGAATGAGGGAACTAGGTTGTATCTTGAAACACAGCTTTCAAAACTGTTATCTTTACAACTAATGGGTTTTCCAAGGCTTGTCTGTAAATCCCTGGTAGTGGTTATGGTGGTAGGTATGGGAACTAGCAAGTTATGCTGAATTAGCTTAATAAATGTCTAATACATCAAATTAGACCTCTTTTGAGGCATGAAAAATTAACACAGAAAGCATTACATCTGAAACAAAGAAACCAAAAAGTAGCCAACCCTGAAAAAAGGGAGCAGAAGATGGTAGGGACTCCCTGTTCTTGTGTGTGGGGTTCTTACAGGCATGTTAAATTATGATCACAGGTTTTTCTTTACTTCACTTCAGGCATATGCCACGTGTAGGAGTTATGATCAAGGGCCATGTAGGTGAATTTTTCCACCCCTTGTATTTTCAGTTCCATGCCCCTCTTAAGTCACTCACTTCCTTGACCATTCTGTAGCATTGTTTTTTTCCTGACTTGAAATAGAATTCCACAGTGCCATTTCTTTACCAATAACTGCTTCATCCTTAAAACTATATGTTCACATTTCTCTCCTTCAGCTTGTTCACCCCTTTTTTCCTTTTGGGATTGTGCCTCAGCCTCAAGACCTCTTTTCCTTGACTCTTGCTTGGGCTTCCTTTCTCCTACCTGTCTGCAAAGTTACTCATTCCCTGTGGATTTTCCCTCAGCACCTTAAACATGCCTAAGCTTGCTTATCTCATAGAAGAAAAAAATCCTGTCAATATTATGCACGTCCCCGGGTGTTACATTTACCACCCTTCCTACACCAGTATCTTGAAAGAGTCGCCTACATGTAATATTTCTACCTTCTTCCCTCTTTCAACCATTTCCGTGCTCCACTGGAATTGTTCTCTGGCCACAGTCATTGACATATTTAGTGACTAAGAGGCATTAATCTGAAGGTTTTCTACCTTGTGCTGATAGCTCTGCTGTTCTATTTGATGTAGTCTGCATATTGGCATCATCAGCATCTGTGGAAGTAATAAGTAGCCCTATTAAAAGGAGAACCAACTACAAACACTAGGGCCTCTGGAAGGCTCTCCTGACTCTCTCCTGGACAAGTGACCCTCCCTGGACAGCACATTCTGTTCACCTGCCCATGCTTCAGACCAGCTCCTCTCTACTGCTCTGCTGGGTCTGCATAGGTCACAAACTTCATTTTAACCATCATGGTATTTTATTTTTTATTAACTCTTGAGACAGGGACTCACTCTGTCACCCAGGCTGGAGTGCAGTGGTGCAAACTTGGCTCACTGCAACTTCTGCCCCTTGGGCTCAAGTGATCCTACCCCATCAGCCTCCTGAGTAGCTGGGACTACAGGTGTACACCACCATGCCCAGGTTATTTTTATAATTTTTGGAGACCAGGTTTTGCCAAATTGCCCACGCTGGTCTCAAATTCCTGAGCTCAAGCAATATACCTGCTTCAGCCTCTCAAAATGTTGGGATTACAGGAGTGAGCCACCATGCCCGGCCAATAGCATTTATATACCTTCATCCACCTCAATTTTCTCCCGCCTTAACTTTCATTGATATATTTTAGTTTGGTTTGGTTTTGCTTCATTCTTCCTTGGTTGCATCTCTTTATCAGGATAACTTCTAAATATAATGTGTAAAGAAAAATTTGCATATTATAAAAAATTAATCTTGATAAATACTAAAATTGTCAATGAAACACAAATGTGTCAAGATGTTCACACTGTAAGAAGCTTAGAGGAATTGAAACCTACTGAGAGAATAACACATGTCTCTCACTCATGCCCCATTGAGACTAAGTCTACTTAGTAGAATCACATCACTATCTTCCCTCCCTACCATTTTCTTTTTTTTTTACTATGTAAATGGAATTTTTATTTGATAATTGGATTGGTTTCAAACTTAGAGAAGTTGCAATTGTAGTATTTTTTTTCTGAATGACATGAGAGCAAATTTCTCACATGATACTTCATTATCCTCATACTTTATGTTTCATACAATCCAAGGCATTCTACATAACCACAATACGGCCATCAATATCAATAAATTGTGATAGTATCATATTGTGGCCTCTGTATGTACCACCATTTCCTCATATGATCAATTAAATATAACTTCTGTTTGGAAAACATAAATTATAACAATGTAGAAAGCTTCTGACCAATCGATAATAAGGATCATAAGAATTCATTATAACTGGAGTCATATTAAAGCTTAGGAAAAGGATGAAAACTAATTCCACAATAACTAGTAAACAGTAAATTGATCTAAATACAAAAAACTATCAACTTGATTCTAGGCCCTCACTTTACATATTTTAAACAGTTTTTTAGTACTTTGTAGACACTATAGAAGCTTTGAGTTTTAGTATTTTTGACCATTTTTCTCTCAGACTTCAAATTTAAGATTGTTATATTTCAATTATGTCTGTTTTGTTTGGCTAACTATTCTGAGTTTTAAAATTTTATCTTTTCTTTAAATAGATTGCTTTACATTAGTAGATCTCAACCCAGGGTAATTTTGACCCAGCCCCTGGGTTGCCTAGAGATTTAGCAATGTGTGAAGACGTTTTTGGATGTTACAGCATTTGGATGTAGAGACCAGAGATGTTATGGAACATCTTCTAATGTACAGAACAGTCTCCTGCAACAGAGAATTATCCAGTCCACAATGTCAATAATGCTGAGGTTCAAAAATCTTGCTCTAAAGCAAATTGGTTCAAACTGAAGATTTTTCAACCTCAATAAAACATTGATAAATCAAATACCTCTGAGGTACAACTTTTTAGTGCATTTTCAAGTGAATTTTACTGATTTCTAATTTTTTTTTAAATTGCTTATAGTTCAGGTTTGCATAACTTTCGTTGGCCAAAGCTGGGAACTCACAGGTGGGACCTGTGTGGAAGAGTGGAAATCTACAGCTGGCCCCAGTAAGACGTGGTAGGATTTACATCTACTTTTTGGTTGAAGTAAAAAAAAAAAATAGGTAGATTCTGGAATTGGGGTGAGGCCAGTCTGTGCTTCTATCAAGGAAATTTTTTAACTGGTACATGTATAAGAGGCAAAAGAACGGAACAGGTGTAGGATTTGAGATGTCACTTACACTCATAAAGTCTATCAAACTGTCTTACTTCTGTAAAGACAAAGACCCCAAACACCCAGAGCAAATATTTCCCCATGGAACGGTTACCATTAGCAACTACATCCTGTTGCTAGGCAAGCTCAGGTCAGTTCTGGGAGTGAGTGAGTACCCTCCAGTCACAAGAGGCATGGGAAAGAAGATGTGCAGCACCCTTCTCATGACCCGTGAAGCATATTTCAGTACCCATTGGTTTGTCACAGCATAGGTAAGAGGAGAAGATGTATAAGAGCTCCCCACCTAATTATGTTACTCGTGCTTTTTAAATGTGAGCTGGCTTTGAGGACATCACAAAGTTGTTTTTTACAGAGTATTTTGTTGGATGAAACTAAATTTGAATGCTGAATTTAAAGCCACCGTGAGGAATCATTTTTAATTTATCAAATAACTAAGATGTATTTTTAAAAATGAAAAGCTTGAAGTCAGTGTGGAAAAGTAAGAAACTTCATCCACAGCATTATAACCCCTAAGGTAAACTGTGACTTGGATGATCAATAACCGTTTTCTTGGGGGGAAAATAAAATTTTACTAGCAGTGGCCAAGCAGAGTAAGCCTGTATATAATATAATCTGTCTTCATGTTACTAATGGGGAAGCTATTTTGAAATAACATGATAGGCTGGGTCAGTCTGTCAAAAGCCCAGCATATTTTTCTTACATTGCTTTCCTCCCCCAGGCAGGGACCCTGGCTTGCCCCCCAGCCCTGGGCATGCTCTGGGTGGGGGATAAAACTATTTACAAGAATTTTCAAAGATCACATATAAAATGTAAAATAGGGTATATTAAAATCTAACAGTTTATACAGGGGTGCTACAATTATGAATGATTTTAACTTTTCTCATTTTACTTGAGTTTTCTAAATATTCTCAAATAAATATGCATTATTACATTGTTTAAGCAAATTGCCTCCTGTATATCACTTTCTCTTAGAGCTCTCCAATCCTCAGACAATAGAACTAATATACTTGAGCTGCAGGGCTAGTGGATTAACCCTCCTGGCAACTTTTTATTATAACTGAAACCTTATTGTCCTGACAAAAGAAGAAATTGTAAAAATGCTAGACATAACAGGAGCTGTCAAGAAATAGAATAACTCTTATGTCCCTGAATTACTCCACACTTTATGCACCATCTACTAAAGTTTGTTCTATTCTGGATAGAGCTTTCTCAAATACGTGTCTATACACACACACACACACACACCCTACAAACAATGAAATGAGAGAGAGAGACCCCGAGACTCTCTAGCTTTTAACTAGGCACCAGAGTGTCAGAAAACTGTACTGCTTGGATAAACATTGAAGCATATGTCCTATGATTCTTATCATGATAATCTTTTAAATTAAACACACCTAACCCAGGAATCCATCATTTGGTTTTTATTACTCTTTTATCTTAGAACAGATTCTTAAACAGGACTTTTTTGGGATCTCCTTAATAGGTCCATGAAGGGTCAGGATGTCCACAAACCACTAAAATTATAGGTTAGGTAACAACTTTGGGCTATAACAACACAGTTTTATCTTCCACCTTACATGTATAACTTATTCTCTAAGAATTTTGTTTAATAAAAGGCAATCTGTGACAATCTGGAAAAGGAATCTAGATTAATCCATGCAGTAAGTTGTTCTTTTTTTTTCCTTTTTTTAAGAGACAGGGTCTCTATCACCCAGTTTGGAGTGCAGCAGTGCCATCATAGCTCACTGCAGCCTTGAACTCCTAGGCTCAAGCAGTCTCTGGAGTAGGTAGGGACTACAGGAGTATGTCACCATGCCTGGCTAACTTAAATTTTTTGTATAATTGAGGTTTTACTATGTTGCCCAGACTGGACTTAAGTCCTGGCCTGAAGTAATCCTCCTGCCTGAGTCTTCCAACAAACTGGAACTACAGGTGCACTCCCATTCCTATACTATAGCCACTCCAGAGAGCTGCAAGATATTTTGTGTTTCCTCTCATAGCAGTATAGATGAATCCTAACCTAGAGAGACAATATTATTATTAAATGATAAATCTAAGGGATACAGAGTGGTGGGTCTAGCCAGGGTTCTCCCTAATCAGACCAGTCATTTCTGGATGGAACTACTGACAAGAACACCTTAGGGCTTCCTCGCAGTTAGTTCTGTTAACACTACACTTTATTCTTCCTAAACCGGTCAGATTTATCCTCAGTAATGCAACTCTGATTGTACCCCTCAGTTTAAAATCCTTTAATAATCACCCATGGCCTTAGAATGAAGTACAAATTCTTTAATTTGTCTTACTAAAATTGGCCTCCAAGGTCTGACTGCTGGCTGTATTTTCAATGTCACCTTACTCCTTTTTGGCCATATCAGGCTTCCCAATTAGCTCCCAAGGTACACCCTGCCCATTCATGTCTTAATACTTACTTCCCTGGCTGGTGATGGCCAGTGTGATAAGGGCAGTAATTGAGGTACATATCAGCCTATGAGTATACAGAGAAGGGAGATGACTGACTGTGTGGAGAAACTGAGAGAAGAATCAGAAGCCAGGTAGCATTGTCAAACTTTTTTACAGAACATAAGGACTTAGGGTCAAAGCAGTTAAAAATACTTTCATACATTTGACATTTATTCAACAAATACTTTTCAAGTGCTGCAAATGTGCCAATGTTAATCTAGGTCCTGGAGATATGATATAATGAACAACAGTCTGTGATCTTACATATCTAAACTTCTAAGGTAAAGGCAAACAGTAAACAAAGAAGCAAACAGATACAAAGCATAAGGCAAGGAGTGAAATTGTTAGGAAGAGAAAACTGGATAATAGAAGCAATAAAGTAATGTTGGAGAAAGGTGATTGTATTAGACAGAATGTCAGGGAAGGTGCCTTGAGAGATCCTATTTGAAGGAAAATCTGAATGAAGAGAAGGATGGAGCCATAAAACTATCTCGGGAGATTGTTCAAGGCCCTGGCATTTTCAGCTATTCTGAGCCTGATTGTACTTGGCAGGTTGAAGAGCAGGGGGAACAGGGAGTGAGAGGGAGAGAGTGGTAGATCAAGTTTGGAGAGGTGGCCATGGTCAGATCTTTCAGGGCCATATATTCCTCGGTAAGAACTTTAGATTTTATTCTAAGGATGAAGAGAGCCAGTGGAACATTTTAAGAAGTGGTGTGTCTTGTTCCTACTTGTCATCTGTGAACACAGCTTGCTGAGGGCAGACCTGGTACTGGAGCTAGGATGTGTGTATGCCCAGGTTTTCCAGGCGCAGTCCCCATTTACACATACTGTCCTGGTGTAATTAGTAAAAGTACCTCCTTTCGCTCTCAGTGGTGTCCTAGTATGGACGATAAATCATATGGTTGGCCTGCCTAACACCCAAGTGCCTCCTTTCCCTGGCTAGTGGTTTTTCCACTGCACTGTATAGTGCATCTTAATCTGTTTGGCACCAAAATTTCAGTCTGTTGGGAGATTTATTTTAAAAGAAGGAATCCATCTCTACCATTTCTAAATATACAATGTAAAATCATGAAAACAAGATATACTTTAGAACTTTGGGCTAATTTGTATGGAATGAACTTGTTCTGTAAAGTATATTTACTACGAGTAGTAGATTGACTCTCCATACATCTTGGCCATCATGACTTATTCAATGGAGGCTACCTACCATTGTACCTTATTCAATGGAGGCTTTGGCCAGGAAGAATCAGTCTTAAATAAAATGACCACAATATATGGAAATAACATCATTATCTGTCCCTGAGTGCAGAGACCACATCAAATTGCATTGTTTGTCCTTCAGAGCCAGGCACATTGGTAGGCACAGAACAAGCCTCCACTTAATATTTTTAAACAAATGTTCAAACAACGTGAATAGCATCAGATCCTGGAATTTAAAGATGCTGCATAAGGTTTCAACACCAATCTTATTAGGCTGGCACAGTACAATAACTAGAGGGTTAAAATGTATGATTTTTTGCATTCTATTTTAATGAAATGTGTCTTATACAACATTGTTTTTATACTCAGTGTTTTTTTTCCTTAAATGTGATTACTCTTTCAATTTACAGTTGATAACAGTAATGAGCCATAATTCCTAGACTTAAAGGTAACTAATATAATTATAAAATTTCTCATAGAGATGGCATTTTATGTGAAATTATTATGACACTAATTTCAATCCTGGTTGTTACATGTGTGTGTCTATGTTTAATGGTTAAATGAATTAAATGGAATAGTAGATTATGGAGGCATCTGAATGGTACTTTGATATATATGATCACAAATTTAATCAAATATAAAATGTAATAACCTAATGTGGGTTTTTACAGATTGACTCTAAAGTACCATTGTTTTTCCTTATATTGGTATTTCCTGCCTTTTCTTGGATTGAAAACTTTCCTCTGTTTTCCAGAAGTAAAAGGGACCTTGCCAGGTGAGGTTCTCAAAGTATTTGGGAACCACTTTCCACTGAACACACCACTGTAGTTTTCTTTCAACTTCCCTAGTTTTTCTTAATTAATGTCTCTGACACTTGTTCAGAATGAAACATGTTTTCATTGCATGGACTCTTAAGATAAACAGAACACCACCACCACCCTGGGCAAATTTATCCTTTGTAACGTCCCCAACCTGGGCTAATTATCTATAACGTTAGATTTAGAAATTTACTGCAATGGTTTTCCTCTTGAGACAAAGACATTTTTTTTCTCTGCATGTTTTAAAGTCCAGGTCTCAGATTAAAGACAGCAGCCATCCTGCTCCCCATTTTGCAGACCTGCTTTCTACAGGAAAGTGCTGTTTAGCACTCAGGACTGCCCATTTTGTTGATGATAATACAATGTGTTTTTCTGAGCTTCCAAATAGAATCTGTTTCTATGAAAATGGAAGGGACTCTTGGTGTGCAGAGCAGACTCTTTGGTACTCCTTCAGGGTATGACAGGAAAAGCACCAAGCCTGTATGCTGAAGCCAGGACCCTGTGTTCAAGCTTGACTGTCCCCCTCAGCTGAGTGTATGACCTCGAATGAGCTGTCTGAGCTCTCAAATTGTGTTGGTTTCCTTACTTCTAAAAGGATTGCAACGGATGATCTGTAAGGTCTTTTCTAGCTCTAAAATTTTTTTAATGCTCTATTTAGTTTAGAAATAGAGGTCTTTCTTGTGGCTTATATCTGACCTGGTGCTTTAAACCTTTTTGCCTTGCAGCTGATTCTCTATAAAGTTAAATGTTCATTCTTGCGTACGCCATGGTTTATTAGAAATGACTGTCAGGAAATGTAGAGAATCCTATATTTAACATCTCAGTATTGGATACTAGTTTGATATAAATAGCAAGTTGTTATCTGAGTAGATTACAATAGATTTACTATCAAGCAAATTAAATCACTGGGGACAGATGTGTTTTTAGAATTGTCTGAGACAATCAATCCGTGAGTAGAAAATTTTTGGTACCTGCCAAGCTGTCCTGTATAATTCAAAAATATGTCACCCGAATACTTCCTTTTCTGTGGCTGATAGAGAGTGTTAGCAGGAAAGGAATCATCACAAAGGGGCAAGTGTATGCTAATGTAAATTGTACACTACAGGCTTTCTGGAGATTATGAAGCATTTGGAAGAATGAGAGAGTGAGTAGAAAAGTGACACAGGAAGCAACGTGATGGATAACAAAGGATGCAGGAAGGAGATGAGGGACAAAGAAATAATTTAATACTGTGTGGCCAATGAAGTGTCTGAGTTTTATATAAAGAGAAAAGAGGAGGAAGACATAGAAGGGAAATGACCAAAGTCATGAGCAAGAAAGATGATCTGAACTCATTAGAATGGAAGAAAAATGGTGATGTGGAGGCAGCCTGTGATAAAAATGGGAGTTTTTAAGATTGGTGGTAATGCATTGATGTAAGAGATTAGGAATATACATGTTGAGCAGTCAATGGAAAAAAAAGATACTTCTTTTTTCCCAAATGCTTTCCCAGTGGGTTTTGGATAACTACTATTATACTACTCGCAATATTCAGGTCTTTATATTAAAGACACAGCAAGGATGTCAACATATAAATTTTAGGGGAACACAACTGAGCCATAACCATGACTCTGGTTATATCATTTTAACTAAAATGCGTATGAGTGAAATCATGCAAAATTAGATTGAAATTCTTCTAGTATTAAATAGATGTCATCACAGGGAAACATTACCCTTAGATCATGTCTATGAATTTAAGGTTTATAATCTGATATAGGAATTTGTTGTGGGGAAAAGATATGTCAAAGGACATTTATTTAGTCTTATCAGCATTAATTTCTCTTTCTCTAGTGAATACTTGGGCAATTTGTATCCTGGTCAACAATCTGGTTTCGGGAAACCTACTAATATAGTGCCAGAAGCAATGGGCACATTCCGCAATCTACCTTATCCTATCACTATATCAAGTGGTCTAGGACTGGGACTAATTTCTAGAAGAAGAGAAAATAGAAAGCAAACGAACTCTTCCCTAGAAATTAGTGCAGCAGTAAAGTAAGATTTTTTTATCTCTGGTTGTGAAGATGTGAGTCGTGGCCCCAGAATTTTTGATGAGTATATCTGTCCCAGGTTAGATTTGCTGAAAGATGATTTTTAAACTGGAGTTTAGCATAAAAGATGTGTACTAAGCTTTTTTTCTTTTACCCTTTCTTCCAAAAAAAAATTACACAGCAAAACTTTAGCCAACTAGAACCTCTTTATTCATTATCTCAGAGAAAATACACTATCCCTAACCAGAATCACCCTTAAGAAAGTATGTTTGGTAGACCAGGAGGATAGCAAACTTACTCTGCAAGGATCAGACAGTGAATATTTTAGGCTTTCCAGATTGGATTAGTTTTCTTTTGCTGTCATAATAACATTACCATAAACTTAATGGCTTAAAACAATACAATTGTATTATCTTATAGTTCTGGAGGTCAGAGGTCCTAAAATGAAGATGTTGGCAGGGCAGTGCTTTTTCTGGAGGTTTTAAGAGAAAGTTTGTCGTCTTCCCTTTTACAACGCCCCGCCTGCATTCCTTGGAATGTGATCCTTTCTTCTGGTCTTCAAAAACAGCTACAGAGTATCTCCAAATCACTCTCCTTCTCTGACCTTCACATTAGGCCCACTCAGATAATCTAGCATAATCTTCCCATCTTAATCCTTAGTCACCTGTGCAAAGTCTCTTTACCATTTAATATATTCACAAGTTCTAGGAATTAGGACATGGAAATTTTGGAGGCTACCACATGAGCCCTTTGTTCTCTTGTTGCAACTACTCTTTATAGAGGAAAAACAGCCACACACAATATGTAAACCAATGGGAGTAGCCGTAACCCAATAAATACACATTTACAAAAACAGATTATAAGCCAAATTTATCCCTTGGGCCACAGTTTTCCAACCCTTGGGGTAGATTTTTATTTTATTTTTTTTGGCCACTGTGGATACTTTGAGTAGAAGATTTTAATATAGAGAAGTAGAAGCACCAGGAGTGGTGGCTCACCTCTGTAATCCCAGCACTTTGGGAGGTCGAGGCGGGTGGGTCACTTGGTCAGGAGTTCGAGACCAACCTGGCCCACATGGTGAAACCCCATCTCTACTAAAAATACAAAAATTAGCTAGGCCTGGTGGCAGATGCCTGTAATCTCAGCTACCTGGGAGGCTGAGGCAGGAGAATCGCTTGAACCTGGGAGGTGGAGGTTGCAGTGAGCCAAGATCACACCACTGTACTCCAGCCTAGGCAACAGAAGAGAGGAATCCCAGAATCCCTGCCTTTACTTATGCACCTACCCTCAGCTAAAGCTAAAAATAGTGGTCTATTCTTTCCATTTGCCTCCCAAATCCCACCTAGGAGCTTCTTATGATGGAATATAGCCAAATGCCTTTTGGTAAGGGAGTCTAAGGAACATAATTTCCAAGGGTTTAGCTGCTTCATGGTAAGAGTTTAGAAGGGTTTGTGTAGTCTTCAGTGAGAGATGCCATGATATGGCAGATAGACAAGAGAAATATGTGTTGAAACATGGATGGGGTTCTTTTTGCCAGAGAATGTTTCCCAGTTCCACAGTGTGGCTGATTATATATTATCAGTGTATGAATGTGTCTGCTTTTGTCAGCTTCTTGCTTTCACTGCTGGTCACATGTAGCCTGCTACTCAGGCTCTGAGCTAATTCCTAGTTGGATCACTACCCCGCCTATACCTTCTTTCCATCTATGTGACCTTGGACAAATTGTCTTAACTTTATCTGCCTTTGTTGCCTCAGGCTTTTTAATACTAAAATATTTGTGATAGTATCTAACATATGGTTTAGATAGGAGGAGAATTAGATTATATATGTAAAGTCCCTGGTACAAAGCTAAAAAAAAGAAAAAAAAAAAACACTGTTTACTCAACATCACCTACTGAGACCAAGTATCTTGGAGAATTTTAAGAACTGGTTGTTCATTAGGTGTTCATCCTGGGAAAACTTCCAACATCTACTTTTTCAAGCAAATACATAAGGTTTATGACTGTGATGATATAAGAAGCAACCATTTATTACTTACTTCTGTATGTCTAGCTATAGAAGGGGAAGTATCTTCAGCTGTAGAAGGGGAATGACCACTAAAACTTACAAGTTCTGGTGGACAAAACTTCAACCTTTTCTCTTCCCTCCGCTGACGCCCCTTGCGTCTGACTTCCCTTTCTTGCTCTTATTCATCCCACCCTATGAAGGAAATAATCTCTCTCAGGTACTTGGCTTGCTTATTTATCCTTATATCCATGTATATTAGTCAGGGTCTTCCAGAGAAATTGAACCAATAGAAGGGGTGTGTGTGTGTGTGTGTATGCACGCACGCATGTGTGTGTAAAATGAGATTACAGAATTCCATAAAATGTTATAATTATTTTATGATTATGGAGGCTGAGAAGTCCCATGTTCTGTAATTTATAAGAAGACCCTGGAAAGCCAGTGATGTCAATACCAGTTTGAGTCTGAAGGCCTGAGAACCTGGAAAGTAGGTGATGTAATATCCAGTCTGAGGGCAGAGACCAATATCTCAGTTCAAGCAATAAGGCAGAAAGAGAGAATTCAACTTTCATTCAATTTTTTCAGTCTATTCAGACTCTCAACATGTTGGATGTTGCTCACCTCATTGGGGAGGGCCATCTTATTTACTTGGTTTACCAATTCAAATGCTAACCTCTTCTGGAAATGCCCTTGCAGACATACCCAGAAATAGTGTTTTACAGATACCTGGGCATCCTGTAGCCCAGTCAAGTTGATGCATAAAATTAACCACATCATGTGAAGAGATAAATAGAACCACAGAACCAGGTTGGCATGAGTATAGAGTTATGTGGAACTGGCCATCTCTGAAAGGGAGAAAAAATATCTCGTTTTGTCTTCAGGTTCCTGACACATTCTCTGATCAAGCTTTACCATCAATAATACTGAAGTCTGATATCCAATTTGCTTCAGCCCTTTTGTTTAGATCCTGTAATCAGGACTCAGAGTTGTTGGGGAAAAATAAATGATGGGATTTATATACCAAATCCTACTCTATACCTTAAAAAATGGGTTTGAAACATTTTACTTTTATTTATCTTTGGTTAATAATTTTATTTAAAAGTTTCCTAACATGAGGTTAACAAAGCATGCTTTACTTTCTGCTTATTATTCAGAGATACATAAAACTTCACCCAAAATAGTTTCCTTATAAGATGCGTATATACCTTTTAAAGAAGGCATATGCCTTTACAATTTAATAATTTGGTTAATAAATTTTTGTAGAGAATTTAAATTATGAGATAGAAGAGATGAGGTATAGCATGCAAGATACGACTTTTACTTTTCTGGCACATTACATATTGTGCCAGTGGAAGTTTGTACTTTTATTCTTAGAAATGAGAAAAACTGAATATATGTAACTTCCTTAAGGGGGTCACACAACTAATTGTAATGTCTAAGAATTGGCCAGTGACAGAAACGTAATGAATGAACACTCACCTTTGCCATTTTTAGTCCTTGTCCTGCATCCGGCTCTTTATCATCATGGTTGGACTGGACAGAGAGAGCTCCTGCGCACATACACAACCAGGAGCTCCTGACGGCCCTCATGCATAAAGGAGCTCTGCAGTGAGTTGGAAATCAGCAGTACTGCTAAGCTGAGAAATCCTCCACTGCAGATCATCCCAGAGGCAAGAGCAAGTGAAGAATATGCTGTCAGCTCCCTGCATTTTTCCCTTTAGAAGAAACTCAGTGCTGGTTAATAGAGGCCAGAGGTCTCTATGGCCTTTGGATGAATTGAGGGTTCCATCATTGAGCACTAGAAAGGAGAAGACCAGGCCTAAGGGGAAGAAGTAGTAAAACCTCTCCTATGAAGCAAAAAATCAGCTGGAATAACCCGCTTATAATAAACTGGGATTAATAAAAGCCTAGTTGACTCAGAATTATTGTGAGCATACTGTTAAGCCAACAGAAAGATGAGCCTTATCTATGGGCATATATACAAGTATATACTGCCTATATGAGGATATTTATAAAACTTACCTTTTATTTTCTCATTGATTTGCTTTTAATACCTAGCTTGGTTTCAGTAAGAACCTCTACAAACAAAAGCATTGAGAAAAATTAAAATTCATACTGCTAGACATTTATTTTTATTTTTTTATTTTTATTTTTTTTAAAATTTATTTATTATTATTATACTTTAAGTTGTAGGGTACATGTGCATAACGTGCAGGTTTGTTACATATGTATACTTGTGCCATGTTGGTCTGCTGCACCCATCAACTCGTCATTTACATCAGGTATAACTCCCAATGCAATCCCTCCCCCCTCCCCCCTCCCCATGATAGGCCCCGGTGTGTGATGTTCCCCTTCCTGAGTCCAAGTGATCTCATTGTTCAGTTCCCACCTATGAGTGAGAACATGTGGTGTTTGGTTTTCTGTTCTTGTGATAGTTTGCTAAGAATGATGGTTTCCAGCTGCATCCATGTCCCTACAAAGGACGCAAACTCATCCTTTTTTATGGCTGCATAGTATTCCATGGTGTATATGTGCCACATTTTCTTAATCCAATCTGTCACTGATGGACATTTGGGTTGATTCCAAGTCTTTGCTATTGTGAATAGTGCTGCAATAAACATACGTGTGCATGTGTCTTTATAGTAGCATAATTTATAATCCCTTTGGGTATATCCCCAGTAATGGGATGGCTGGGTCATATGGTACATCTAGTTCTAGATCCTTGAGGAATCGCCATACTGTTTTCCATAATGGTTGAACTAGTTTACAATCCCACCAACAGTGTAAAAGTGTTCCTATTTCTCCACATCCTCTCCAGCACCTGTTGTTTCCTGACTTTTTAATGATCGCCATTCTAACTGGTGTGAGATGGTATCTCATTGTGGTTTTGATTTACTGCTAGACATTTATAAAACCTAACTTACAAGGCCAGGTGCAGTGGCTCCTCCCTGTAATCCAAGCACTTTGGGAGTCCGAGGCAGGCAGATGATGAGGTCAAGAGATAGAGACCATCCTGGCCAACACAGTGAAGCCCTATCTCTACTAAAAATACAAAATATTAGCCAGGCATGGTGGCGCATGCCTGTAGTCCCAGCTACTTGAGAGGCTGAGGCAGGAGAATCACTTGAACCCAGGAGGCAGAGGTTACAGTGAGCTGAGATCATGCCACTGCACTCCAGCCTGGTGACAGAGTGAGATTCGGTCGCTAAATAAACAAGTAAACCCTACCTTTCACTCTCAAACTTTGAACTGAAGGTATGGTAAAAGTTTTTTCCCCAAAACTTCTAATACCTAAACTTGAGGTCGTATATTTTAACTAATTAGAACACCAAATTAGGCATCAGCAAGTATGAATTTCAGAATCCTAGACCGAAACTATCATTAACATTCTGTAAATTAGAGTCTCAGGTTCCTCATGAGAAATATATAATCTGCTTTATAAAGTTACTTGTGAAAAGGCCAAATTATATAGTAAGTGTAATGACATTTTGAGAATCTTCAGTGTTACTAAATTGTAGAATATATCATTTAAGAAATCTGTTTCATCTTTCCTTGTACATAATACTGGATTATGTCAGTAATGACACAGGGGGTACAATCCATGAAGGAGTTATTCTGAGGGAGACTCCTGGTTCAGATTGCAAACTCAGGAGTGACTCGAGAAGAACACACTTCATATGGATTGAGAATAGCATAAGAGACTACGAACAGATGCAAAAGCAAACTACTTGTGTTCACTTGGAGAAAGGTGACTACTGGGTGCCACAAGTTGTGATATTAAGCTTGATTTTATTCAACATCTTTATTAATCATCCAGAAGATGAGCAAAACAGCACATTAATTAAATCTGCAGATGGTGATAAACAGGGAGACATTTCAGGGTCTATTGTGGGCAAAGGAACAATATGAAAAGACTGGGTTTAGAAGGAGGCAGAGCAAGACACTGAGTATTTGTTTTGGCGCAATAGACTTGAAATACACCTAGAATAGAATATGAAAATGCTGCTAAAGGCCTTGAACAGTGTGATGAAAAACAATTAGTGGTGATAAGGATACAAATTAAAATATTATTGGCAGCAAAAAAGAGCTGTTCTACTGAATTCCCATTTTGTTTGTCATGTCATGTCATCACTTTGCTTGACATCCAGGTGGAATTCACTTCACAGATGAGGCATGCCAGACGAGACCAGAATCTGCAAACTGATGTGAGACTGAGAGTATAAAAGAACCACACTTGGATATCCTCTCAAATATGCATTCTAAGACTGATGTTAGTAAGGTAGTTGCCACTGGCTTGTTAAGTCATGGACCTCTTATTTCCAGGGTCTTGGGCACAGTTTATTCTACATAAAGTTACCACTAGAATCATATTCCTCTAACAGTATTCAATATACCATTTCCCTGTTGAATGAGCTAACATACAGCAGGTCCTCCAGTAATGTCATTTAATGCAATGTCATTTGGTTATAACATTAAGGGGAAAAAAATTGATTCCTTGCTAGAGTCGCTGTGAAATTTGCACATGTTCCCCATGTCTAAGAGTTTTCTGTGGGTATTTCAATTTCCTTCCACATCCAAAGGTGTACATGTTAGGTTAATTGGGGTGTCTAAATGGTCCCTGTCTGAGTGTCCTGCAATGGGATGACATTCTCTCCAGGGTTGATTTCCACCTTGTGCCCTGAGCTGCTGAGAAGGGCCCTGACCACCCACCATCCTGAACCTGAAATAAGCATTTTGAATGAATGAATGAATACAAAGTGTTGTAAAATGAAAATTTGTAAAGTATATAATCAAACAAATGCATCACAATAAGCGATTCAGTAGGAAAGTGCTCAACAAGCCCCTATACATGATTATTTTGAATATGTTTTGATATATTTTGAACAATATTTATGATTGCTTTGAACATGTTTTGATGTAGGTGGTAGGAGATGCACTTTACCACTTTCTCTTTTCAAACACTTATTTCTTGAATTAACCCACCACCATGACTGTTGTAACTCTCTGATAAAAATTGGGCAGATAATTATTAATCTTTCTTAAATGTAGGTGTAGTTCATTTATTTCAGCGTTTAATAGAATTGTTGTAGGTCTTTATTTAGAAGTTTGGTAATGTTTTTGTTACCAGAAATATGCCGTAGGAACTTAACTTTTTTACATCAATTAGACTATGGTAAAATTGGTTTTATTATGTGTCGTTTTCTTTAAAGCTGCAGTTTCCAAGAACTTATCTATGATGATAAATGAGGACTTACTGTATAGGTGGTTAAATATCTCTGAATTAAGACTCTTGCTTGCATTCTTACCATTTTCCCTCTTTTTTTCATTTTTATGATGGTCATTGGGTTCTAAATAAACTTAGTTGATTGTCCATCAGAATAGTTCTATATAAATTTGTAACTTTTGATATGTCTTCTCACCTGATTTTCTTTCCATCTCTATATCAGTCAAAGTCTCAACAAGAAATAGATGGCACATTAAAAATAGACTATTTGAAAAAGGATTTATTTACAAAGGGATTATTTTTAGAGGTATCAGTTTAGGGGAACCACATATTTGACACAGCAACCTACGGTTTAATATGAGTCGACATCAAATGTTAGGCCCTCTAGGTCCAAAGGCGTGTGGAACTTACCAGAACCTGGAAGAAGTTATGGAGAGTTGGAAGCCTTGAAGAGGAACAGTGACATTTGATCCAGGTACACATAGTCAGCTAGAGACAATACTATTGGGAAGGAATGAGATACCTTGATCTCACTGTCCTCCCTCCATCCAATCACTGTTGGGGACTCTCCATTGACTCAGTCAACTAAAAGTCAGAGAATGAAAACCTATTTATGTGGCCCATATAGGTCACCCTCCCATGGCAAAGAAGAGTGTAGAGGGGTACAGAGGTGTATGTGAAGGGGCAGATGGAAGATTTCCAACATGACATTTTTGCATAGAACTTTGAAAAGATGAAAGTTTGGGATGAAGCCATAGGCACATGAGCCACCCAGAGTATATTCTAGCGTCTTCTTGCCTGAGAATATAGTCAATAGGACATATAAATAGTGGTTGATTGACCAAAGTATATCTTATTTTGTTATAACAAACTTGAAACCAAAAGTTCTATCACAATTTTTAAAAGATTATGAAATACATGGTATATACAACAGCATATATGCAACGACTAGGTAAATTATAAAGAATAATAACAAATGTATACCCAAGCATCCATAACAAATCTTACATAGATAATTATTCTTACAGTGAAGTCCCCCTGTGGGATATTTCTGGCAACATCCTTCAATCTACTGCAGGGATAAACATTGCTCTGTTTTGTGTTTATAGCTCACTGCATCCTTGAACTTCCAGGCTCAAGTGATCCACCCACCTCAACCTCCTGAGTAGCTAGGACTACAGGCACATGCCACCATTCCCAGCTAATTTTTAAATTCTTTTTTGTAGAGATGGGGTCTCACTTTTTGAACTCCTAGCTTCAAGTAATCCTCCTACCATAGCTTGCCAAAGCGGTGGGATTACAGACATGAGCCACCACTCCCGGCTTATATAGATTCTTTTACCCCTATATGATGTACATTTAATAGCCAACTTCTGAAATGTATATAAATGGTGTCATACTAGATATGCCCTAATATGATTTGCTTTTTATCACTTAACATTGTATTTCTAAGATTCATCCACGTTATTGCACACTGTTCACTTATTTTCACAGTCAGAGTTCTTTATCACATGAATATCTTACAATTATTCTCCTGTGCTGGACATATGTTTATAGTTTGCTGCTGAAAATAAGGCCACTATGCATATTCTCATTTGTTTGTTGGCACGTAGTACCAAAGACATATCTAAGACCCGTGAGACTAGGTCAGAGCATATGTATATTTTCAGCTTTACTAGATAATTCCATGATTTTGTATGAATTTACTCTCCCAAGAGCAGTGTTTAAGAGTTTCTGTTGATTCTCATTCTTACCAACTCTGTTACTTAATTAAAAAAAAAATTGTGAGCTTATGTGAGAGAGCATCCCATCATGGTTTTAGTTTTTAGGTCCATAATTGGTAATGAATTTGAGCAGCTTTTAATGCTTATTGACTGTATTTTTTTCCTTCTGTGGGAAATATTTGAGCTATATGTTTTGCCCTTTATTTGGAGATTGTTTTTATTTTTAATATTTGTAGAATTTATTTATATGTTCTAGACATGAAACTTTTGGTAGGGGTTATGTTGTAAATATATTCTCTTAGGTTGCATATTTACAACTTTGTCTCCTTTGAGAATCAGAAAGTCTTAGTCTTATTATACCTAAATTTTTGATATTTTTGTGGTTTACATTTTTGTTGAAGGAATCCTTCTCTTTCTCAAAGATAAAGGTAATATTCTTTTTCAAAAATTTTACCTTTTACATTTAAGTACTTAATCCATTATGTACATCTCATTCAAGAAATGTTTTTGTTACTGCACTCCAACCTGGGTGACAGAGTGACTCCGTCTCAAAAAAAAAAAAAGGTTTTTAAATTCAGCAGTACATGTGCAGATTTCTTATATAGGTAAGTTGTATGTCACTGGAGATTTCTGTACATTCTTACTGAGATTGGTTGAAAGTGCATGCAATCTTTACATCATATTGACAAGAACTTAGGATATCCTTAGCATATTTTGTCTGCTTATGCATTCACATAGCATGTTTCTTCTTCATATATTCATTCTTTAATTTCTTTCAATAAAGCATTATATCTTTCTCTTTTGTATACATATGGTTTTTTTGTTATTTGTTTTTTGAGACAGGGTCTTGCTCTGTTGTCCAGGCTGGAGTGCAGTGGTACAATCATGGCTCACTGCAGCCTCAACTTCCTGAGCTCAAGGGATCCTCCCATCCCCATCCTCCCGAATAGCTAGAACCACAGGTATGCACCACCACACCTGGCTAATTTTTGTGTGTGTGTAGTTTTTTTTTGTTTGTTTGTTTTTTTTTTTTTTTTGGTAGAGATGGGTTTTTGCCATATTGCCCAGACTGGTCTCAAACTCCTGGGATCAAACAATCCTCCCGCTTTGACCTCCCAAAGTGGTGGGATTACAGGCATAAGCCATTGTATCGGACCTATATTTTACTTGTAAACAATATTATTTTGTTAGATTTACTTCTAAGTGTCTTATACATACATATTTTTGCTGTTGTAAATTTATCCTTTACAAATTTTTGTACTTTTTAATCTTGGTGGATAAAAATGCAGTTGACTTTTTCCTCCCTTTTTTGGTCTTTTATTTAGCAAATTTGCTAATCTTTTTAATGCAGTTATTTTGTTCATAAACTATTTGACGTTTTTGATGTAGGTAAAACATCTGTTAATGGTACTTTTGTTTTATTTCATTCCAATGAGTAAAGTTTTGTTTCTTTTATTCCAATCCCTATGTCTTTATTGCTTTTTCTTACCTTATGATGCTATCTAGGAGCTCCACTATGTTGCATAGATAAGGCAGTCACGGACATCCTCATCTTTTCCTGAAGTTAAAGGGACTATTTCTCAAATTGTTCACCATCAGGTAGAATGTATGCTGTCAATAAGAATAATACTTTGAAGCTAGAATTTTGGTACTACCCAGATCATTTTAATGTCAATTCAGGAATCACTTCTGTTGAGAACATTGACAATGTCACAGAAGTTGATGCTACACAGGCCTAAAATTAAGCTTCTGACGACCTAATAGTCAAACAGATTTAGAAGTAAACTGGGAGAACAGATTTTTTTTTTCCTTTGTCCTCTTCAACTTCCCTCTTCTTCATCTCCTCGGACTCTGACCCACCATATCCCATTATAATTACTCAACCCAAATATCCAGAACTACCTTTGTTTGATATGAAGATTGTGGGAACAATAACCTTGAGGGTAAAATATCAGGGGTTTGGCTTTGATGTGTTTAATTAGAACTCCTTTTTAAAAATGTCCAACTGGTGGTGATGAATAGGCAGCTGATTGCAGAGTCCAGAGTTCAGGGTAGATGTCCAGGCTAAGGACTGAAATCTGGTGAGTCTTCACTCTAAGTAGGAAGTAGTTAAGCCATAAGCCTAGGTGGAATCACTTAGGGGTGAGTGGAAACGAGGAGAGAGAACCAAGGACTGAGAACTGGGAACTCATATTTTAAGATTGGGAATATGAAGAGAAACAACGACTAAGAACTGTCAGTGAAGAAAGACAACCCAGAGTGTCTGGTTATTCTGAAGCCAAGTGCCACAGCTGTATCAAGGAGGAAGGTGCAATCACCTGTGTCAAAAGATGGTGTTAGGTCAAGAAAGAGGATTGAACTGAACACTACATTTTATAATACCAGGTCATTAGTAATCTTTGCATGATTTGATTGAATCTGTCAACTATTTCATCAAGAAAAGGAAGATGGGACATTATTCCATATATAATTGTGTGACCTAATGTCTTCACTTAAGAATACTTTATAAGCAGTTTCTTTGTGCTTCTATGTTGTCAGTTTTAATAAAAGAATAGTAGTCTTATGTGTAGATGTGTCATAGTGCATTTAATTAACTCCATATGTTTAGATAGATGGTTTCTTTCATTTTTTTCCTGCTTCTAAAGACACACTGAAAACCATAAATATTGTAAAATGAATTTTCTATTTATGTAATTCTGTATTTACTTCATTAGGTTACATGGACTTAGGAAGACTTCCTGGCTCAAAAATACATGCAACATATGCTATATCATAGCATATGAAAGCATATGATGCTCTGATATTTCACAAAAACACACAAATAGCTAATAATGAAATTAAATACTATGTTTATCTACTATCAATCCAATAAATGCAAATTAAACCTGTTGAGGAGGTTTAATCAAAATTTTGAGAGCTATTCTAAGGCTCCCTGCTTAAGTGAAAGTAGTTGAGAGTTAAATCTGGTTAATGTCTTTATTTTTCTTTTATTCAATAGTTTTTTGAGTGATTACGATATGCTTGACCCTGGGGAGACAATGGCTGTAAGACAAACAAAATCCTATTGAACTACAGCCTTACAACATCCTGCATTTCCTTAGCTAGTAAACAGTGTAGAAAATTTTCTACACTGTCTTTATCTCCTCTTCTGCCAGTTGATAAGTAGGATTTATGCAATTTTGGTGTTTAACTGATCTCTTGATGTTAGATAAGGACCATTTATACCAGGGATTCAAATAGCGCTTTGATTGAGCTGGAAAATTATTTTGAGGTTAAGTAGTCTTGTCCCTTCTATTACTCCTGATAATTACCCTACCATTTATCATTGGATATGAATTTTTACATTTTGAGGACAGGGTTTGGGGGATGAATGTCAGAATCATAAAATGTTCCAATATGGAGGGTTAGGCTTTTATATTTGTTATTGGGGATTGGTGGGGTTTTAAGGGTGTTTAAGAAATGGTTTAAAACATAATGTAAACCCCTTGGACAATGTCTGAAATATACAATCTACTCCTATGAGAACAAAAGACAAAAGAATAAATAAAACCCTCCAAATTCTGCAAGGCAGATGGGTTTCTGTCATCTCTTACTAAAAGAATCAAATGGGTTAAAGATGGAGTGTTTGGTTCTTTTAACAAAAACAAGTAAAAACCACCATGCTAGTGAAGAGAGGAAAAGTAAACCATGCATGGTTGGAAGGGTGCAAGGAATAGGAGCTGCATGTGCTGCTGGTGGGAACATCAATTGGTGCCTCTCTGGAGGGTAATTCAGCAATATGTTTTTAGAGCCTTAAAATGTTCCATTCCTTATAATTTATCCTGGTGAGATATTTGGAGGTATTCTCAAAGATTTATGTATTATATTTATTACAGTATTATAAGAATAAAGAGTTGAAAACTATAAAAGTCCACCAATGGATACTTGCTAAAATAAATAAATATATATATGTGATTTGTTACTCTGTAGCAGTTTATAATCATATTTCCAAAGACGATTTGATGGCATGAGGGAAATATTCACAATATAATGCTAAACTAAAACTGTCAGATACAAACAGCATTAAATAGCAACCACTTATTGAACATTAATTTTGCACTAGGATGTATACTTAGGGCTTCATAAACACGTCATTTAATCCTCTAACAAATCTAGCAGATAACTATTGCTATACTCAATTTACGCATTATAAATTTGAGATTAGAGAGTTAAGCTGCATTTCAAACCCAAACTGTCCGAGTAAACAGAGCAGCCCCAAATATGCAAGGACACTTGGTTGAAAATGTATATGTCTGAAAATCAGAGAAACTTTATCTGTTTCAAGTGCAAGGAATAGAGAAAGCAAGGCTGTATTTTGGAGAATGTTACATCCCTCAAAATACTTCAATCTGGTAGGTAATGAAGATACCTTCAAAGATTTTAAGTAAGGGAGTGAAATGATCAGATTTCTTCTGAGGAGTGATAAATGAAGAACCATACCAAGGATGTGATTGCAATTGGGTACTTGGCAATCATATACACACCAGTTGCTAACGGTCTAGCATGTAGGGAGTAATTGCGAAGATGGAGAGCAAGGGGCAGATTAGAAACGCACTGTGGGTAAAGAATTAACTAGACTCTGAGAGGCAAGGTGTTAAGTTCTAAGCTACAGGAGAGGGAGCAGACAGTAAGAACTAGTTTCAGGCTGCTCTGCTGTGCAGTAGACATTCTTTTATTTCCTTGCCTTTTTAAAAGAATGTCAGTGGCTATAGGCACAGAAATATCTAATGATATATCCCAGGGAAAGTTCATATGTGAAACAGATGATGCCATGTTTTGTTTTGCAGATATTTTATGTGAGGAACCACTTTAACGATTCAGAAGCAGGTGGTTTTGGCGTTCGGGGCAAAAACTGTTGAAAATACATATTTGATGGTTATTTGCCAATAAATATTATTTAAAGCCCTGGGACTTAATGAGATTTTCAACAAGGATATAGAAAGGTTCTCAATTGGCCATGGAGAAGTGTACCGGAATCGCCTAGAAAGAATTTCTAAATTACATATTCCAGCATTGTGCACTTCAGAGATTGTTATGTATTCAACTTTTTAATGGGGAATAGAGACAGTCTGGTTTAAAGGGGTACATAGGGCTGAGCTCATATTTTTTAAAACTGCTAAACACAAAAATGATACTAAATATAAATGTATTAAATGAGTAATTTATGGATGCAATTAGAATTCTTGAAGCAATATCACCTGAATGAAGTGTTGAGGCTAAGCTAACTCTGATCATGTACTTAATTGGTGATGGAACAAATCAGGAGAGATTTCCTTTGTAGGAGCAATAAGGCCTGAAAGCAATTATTACTTAGCATGCCTGAACTTACATGTGGTTTGCATTTCAACATCATATTTATAATTAGGTATTGAATCTTCGATTTTATTTTCTCTCAGGAATAGTTTTCCAGGCAAACTAAAAAGAGCCGGATTCATCCCCAATATGTCCTAAATAGTGTGCATTTTTAAGGAAAACTAATACCAAATCGTATTTATGTAATACTGCTACAATAATTAAACCATGAAAAGCAAACAGGATAGACTGAACATATAAGAAGTATGCTTGAGTTAAGAAGATGAAGGCTAGAGAAAAGTGAGTCATAATGGATGAGCTACTAAAGAAAAGAGAGTGAGGTTAAAGAACTCCTCAAGTGGTCCACTAGGTAGATATTTCAGTGCAGAACATCTTAGGTGCTCTCCAGAGAGTTGTCGGTTACAGGCATGAAGGAATCAGATGTTGGCTGCAGTCATCTCCTCATATGAAACACTTGCAGATATCCCTCTTAATTCGCAAAGGTTAATATTAGAAACACCTTTTCAGACACACAGGGACCATCAGAGAATAATAAAAAGTATACAGAAGTCCATTATTGTATACATCTCTCCCATTTAAGCTATTGTTGGTTTTAATGTGACAGTTAATAATCATGTATTTTTCTATTTATATGTAAGAGTTATAGTGAATTGTAAGATTTGTAATTTATTTACTTTATTATAGCTTCTAAATCATCTTCACAGGGGAGAAAAGAATTTCAATGGCAAATTTGGAGGGTAAACTTTTGTGGAGTCATATTTGACCATATTAGAAAAAAATAAGATGATTTTTGCCATTAAGAGCGTTTTGTCATTTAAAAAGGCAATCTATTTTAAGCAGGTCAGACTAAAACTGAATTAAAAGGCAGTGGAATATAGTTTATATTTGAGTCATTTGGGTGGGGTAGGGGATAATCAGTTTAGTCTAGTTAGATCCTAGAACAGGAAATGAACTTCTAAGGGCATTGTTGCAACATTTCATGCATCAGTTGTTGATGAATGAGAATCTGGATTTCAGCTGTGTAATGAAGATAGAGATTAGTGGACAGATAAAAGACACAGTTTGATGATAGAACTAATTATACTCAAAGACACTCCTTCCAAATCTAGCTTTAGACACACACTCCACTGCCAGCTAGCCTTCACTCTTTCCTGTGTGAATCAGAATGAGCATAGACTCAGGTTTAGTGCATAGAAGATTCTTTTTATTATTATTATACTTTAAGTTCTAGGGTACATGTGTACAACATGCAGATTTGTTACATATGTATACATGTGCCATGTTGGTGTGCTGCACTCATCAACTCGTCATCTACATTAGGTATATCTCCTAATGCTATCCCTCCCCCCTCCTCCCTCCCCACAATAGGACCCAGTGTGCGATGTTCCCCTTCCTGTGTCCAGGTGATCTCATTGTTCAGTTCCCACCCATGAGTGAGAACATGTGGTTTTTGGTTTTCTGTTCTTGTGATAGT
This sequence comes from Theropithecus gelada, assembly GCF_003255815.1. Lineage (NCBI taxonomy): Eukaryota > Metazoa > Chordata > Mammalia > Primates > Cercopithecidae > Theropithecus > Theropithecus gelada. Next base: position 366,580 of record NW_020257668.1, read on the forward strand.
TTACTGAGAATGATGGTTTCCAGCTACACCCATGTCCCTTCAAAGGACATGAACTCTTCCTTTTTTATGGTTGCATAGTATTCCGTGGTGTATATGTGCCACATTTTCTTAATCCAGTCTGTCACTGATGGACATTTGGGTTGATTCCAAGTCTTTGCTATTGTGAATAGCGCCGCAATAAACATACGTGTGCATGTGTCTTTATAGCAGCATGACTTATAATCCTCTGGGTATATCCCCAGTAATGGGATGGTTGGGTCAAATAGTATTTCTAGTTCTAGATCAGGCAAGAGAAAGAAATAAAGGGTATTCAGTTAGGAAAAGAAGAAGTCAAATTGCAGATGACATGATTGTACATTTAGAAAACCCCATTGTCTCAGCCCAAAATCTCCTTAAGCTGATAAGCAACTTCAGCGAAGTCTCAGGATACACAATCAATGTGCAAAAATCACAAGCATTCTTATACACCAGTAACAAACAGAGAGCCAAATCATGAATGAACTCCCATTCACAATTGCTTCAAAGAGAATAAAATACCTAAGAATCCAACTTACAAGGGATGTAAAGGACCTCTTCAAGGAGAACTACAAACCACTACTCAGTGAAATAAAAGAGGACACAAACAAATGGAAGAACATTCCATACTCATGGATAGGAAGAATCAATATTTTGAAAATGGCCATACTGCCCAAGGTAATTTATAGATTCAATGCCATCCCCATTAAGCTACCAATGACTTTCTTCACAGAATTGGAAAAAACTGCTTTAAAGTTCATATGGAACCAAAAAAGACCCCACACTGCCAAGAGAATCCTAAGCCAAAAGAACAAAGCTGGAGGCATCATGCTACCTGACTTTAAACTGTAATACAAGGCTACAGTAACTAAAACAGCATGGTACTGGTACCAAAACAGATATATAGACCAATGGAACAGAACAGAATGCTCAGAAATAATATCACACATCTACAGCCATCTGATTTTGACAAAGCTGACAAAAGCAATGGGGAAAGGATTGCCTGTTTAATAAATGGTGCTGGGAAAATTGGCTAGCCATAAGTAGAAAGCTGAAACTGGATCCATTCCTTACTCCTTATATAAAAATTAATTCAAGATGGATTAAGGACTTAAATGTTAGACCTAAAACCATAAAAACCCTAGAAGAAAATCTAGGTAATACCTTTCAGGACATAGGCATGGGCAAGGACTTCATGTTGAAAACACCAAAAGCAATGTCAACAAAAGCCATAATTGACAAATGGGATCTAATTTAAACTAAAGAGCTGCACAGCAAAAGAAACTACCATCAGAGTGAACATGCAACCTAAGAATGGGAGAAAATTTTTGCAATCTACTCATCTGACAAAGGGCTAATATCCAGAACCTATAAATAACTCAATCAAATTTACAAGAAAAAAACAAACAACCCCATCAAAATGTGAGCAAAGGATATGAACAGACACTTCTCAAAAGAAGACATTCATACAGCCAACAGACACATGAAAAAATGCTCATCATCACTGGCCATCAGAGAAATGCAAATCAAAATCACAATGAGATACCATCTCACACCAGTTAGAATGGCAATCATTAAAAAGTCAGGAAACAACAGGTGCTGGAGAGGATGTGGAGAAATAGGAACACTTTTACACCGTTGGTGGGACTGTAAACTAGTTCAACCATTGTGGAAAACAGTGTGGTGATTCCTCAAGGATCTAGAGCTAGAAGTGCATTGAAGGTTCTTAATGTACTTGGGCACATTCCAAAGGCAGCCATCAGGTTTTCACAATTGCTCTTCCAATCTGAATTCTCCTATGAGGGTTAGGTATTGAAGCTGAATACAGTACACCTGGAGCTCTGCCGGTGTATATTCTGGTACCCTATCTTGGGCTGCCAATGAGGGTTTTCAGGAGAAGGATGGAAAGTGAATCTTCTCTGGGCTACATGAAGCAAGGAGATGTGAAACCCAGTGTTGAAAGTCTTTTCTCCAAACATTTTCCATCATTTTCTTAGGACTCTAGCATGGATTCTTCTATTTCCCGCTATGAAAGGAAGTAGTGAACTTCGTGAGGTAAACTTTGTGAGATTAAAATTGGTACTATATAACATGTTTTTTGATGCTCTCTTCCTCAGGGCCAGGAACTAGTTAAAGTACTTTGACTAGTCCTTGGCCTTTCTGAGAGCATCCTGAAGTCTAAACTCCAAGTTCTAATTTTTGGGCAGGGTATGGGGTAGCAGTTATTCTCATATTCAGCTTGCTAAACTATAAAATGGCATAAACATTTTGGAAGTAAGTTTGGTTATATGTATCAATAGCCTTAAAAAATATGCAAACCCTTTGATCTGGCAAGGTCTCTTATAAACTTCATGTGGCTTCTTATCTGACACCAAGGTTGTGGTCCAAAAGATTAATGCACCTGAACTGCACCTGAGGGAACTGTTGAGAAGACCTTGATGCTGTTTGTCACTGTTCCCCTAGCTAGTTCATTGACCCTCAGCCCCTTCTGGCTAGAGATCCATAATCCAGCCATCTTCTAGCAGACCTAGGCTCTCTACCTCACCTTGACTTTCTGACACTGGTCTTGTTCAGGTCCCTAATTCAGAGTGCAGTTCTTATTTGTCAATCTTGTGGTTATATCAGTGTTTTAATTATAAGAAGATATTTGTGTTTCATGGAGGTAAAGAGTTTTCACCAGCTTTCTGTTTCTACATCTCACTGGAGTTTATAGTCCCAGGCTCTTGCCCATATTCACCAAACCCTGTTGGCCTGGAGATGTATTAATGCTTTCAACAGTCACTTGGCATACACATTGCCTGAGGATATTATTAATATGTAGGTGTATCATTCAGTAGCTTTGGGGTGGGGCCCAGGTAATGTTGTGATGTTGACCTGCAGATCAAACTTTGAGCAACGAGGAATTAGGCTACTTTTGCTATATGTTATTCTCATATAAATGATACATTCAACAGTATAAGTAGCCATAAAATAAACCTCAGCCTACATGCCCAATCATTAATCTGACTTGCAGCTTATTTTTGTTGCATTTAAAAGGAAATCTGTACTCATTATGGAAAAGTGACCATGTGGGAAACCTGAAAATAGGTGTAAGTGGTGTTGTAAGGAACAGGTCCACATGTTTAGTTTTACCAATAGAAAAATTTCAGGGCAAATAGAATTTCTGTGGACTTGATTTTTATAGTAATCAAAAAACTGTAATCTGTCTTATGTGGACAGGAACAAAAAGGTCTTTTCTTGCCTTCCATAGCATAACATTACCACAGTTCTGAATTATCTGAGAGTATCTTTGCATAAGAAAAGGATTTGAACTTCCTAAGAGGCCTTTATAGTACACTTCGGCATCCTTCCTCCAAGAATGTCAATATTCTTTGCAAACTTTGGCTGAATCACCATCATTGCAGCCCATACGATAGGCATCTGAACATCTCACAGTATCTTCTTTTCAGTGCATACAGGGACTTTAAATTGGGGCATGGTGTGTCATGACTCGGGGAAGAGTGTCAGATAAAGCTTTTTCAAAAGGGAACACTGAGCCCAATAGCTAACACAGGAGACAGAAATAAGGGGGTGTCAAATTAGGCTTTTTCAAAAGGGAACATTGTGCCCAATACCTGAAGAGATAGAAAAGTATTTTTCTGCTCAATGTGACTAAATGCTCTTTACTGGTTGACAGAGAAAGTGAAAAATTTTACAGCGTTTTGCAAGCATGACTCATAGCCTCAAGGTGTAGGCATTTCCACAGGAATGGATTGGAGGCTGTAGCTATTATATACCCCTGCATGCTTTCACAATAGTTTTTCATTTTCCTATTTTGTGTATTCTAAGAACCTAGTCTTAACTCCTTAGGTAACCCTGAAAGCCACTAAAGAGTCTAGTTTCCTTGAAGAATAAGATCTCCAATTCTAGATAAGTGTTTATTTGCCTGAATGTGTTATACACTTGAATTTAGTCAATATTCTCTACAGGAAACAAAGAAAGGCGTTTTCTCCTTCAAGTGCTAAAGGGCACCATGTTGAACTATCCAGAGGACAAGTTGTTTATACGTTATCTCAACATGTTTTGTCATCGCTGGTAACCTTTGTGTATGTTTTCTGTCAATAGAATATACATTTTAAGAGGTGAGAAAATGGTGTTTGTAACTGCACTTTGAATCCAGAATGAATTCAAATATATTAATAAATGACATTGACAGTCACCAATATTAAGGACATTTGGAATAGCTAATCTCTAGTTTATGAATAATAAGTTGTCTTGGTTTTAATAATTTACTTAAATATTTTCCCTCTATTCTTTATCTGTAAAGTTGCAAGGTCTTTCTGCCTTCCCTTAGATGATTACTAGTTATACTCTTAGAGGGCAGATATAAGTTAATGAGCTCCAAGGGAGGGGACAAGAAAGCAAGAACAAAAACAGCATATTGCCTTCAAGACTATTAATGTCCCTTTGTGGAGGATGGCAACAGCTAATGTCTGGCAAGAGCAGTGGAGGAAGAAATTGCTGCAGGTTCAGGTGGGAGAGTGAGTCACCTTGAGGCTGGCACTGCTGATGAGGTTTGGAGAATAATCTTTCCATTAGGAGTAGAATCCTCCTTTGAGGATGGGGGTGTTATTAATGTCCAGTACTTGAAATGTTTGATTTACTTCCTGTGTACTGCAAGGAAAGAAAGCATTAAAACCCCACACATCACAGATCCACAGAGAATATCTGTAAATGCATCTAACCTCAAAGATACTAGGAAATTTTAGGATTATGGAGCATTTCTTTGCATGTGGGGGCATAAATGACAGCACAGAAATATAAGTTACTGAAATAGATAAATAGGTGCAGGTAAGTATATAGGGTAGGTAGATATGTCACCAACTGTGATTTTTAGTAGAATAATATCAAATATTGACTTACCCTATACTGTGCTACTTTGAAAAGGTATTATTTATGGAAAAATTGTAGATATTACAACAGCTAAATAGTCATTTCTAGTGTCTTTATAAGCAAGAAAATATCTAGTAGACTTTATACATAATAAAAATGTGATTTTCATAGGGCTAGATTTAAAATTGTGTGCCTATCTTAAATGCCAATTCATTGTAATAAGGTATTAGCTTGCTGTTGCTTAAAATTGTATATTTTATTCTTACTCACTTTTAAATACCTTTTCTTAATCCCTTATTTTTGGCTCATTTGATATGATTATCATTCCAGTTTCTTGCCTCCTGAATAATAGATTCTAAATCATTCTCATTTGATCTTTGATTCCTTATTAAAAATCCTGAAGCCTAACAGCTAATGATGCTGTTGATGCATGGCAATGCTGCATTTAATCAAGGATTTTTTCATTATTGCACAATATCCCTCTTACCTCATCAATTTATAATTTGTCTTTCTGTTGCATTTCTTTCTGGTATTTAAGAAGTTTGCAACCGAAGTTCATAGGTTCAAGCCCCCAAAATGACCTCATGACTAATAGATGTTTTCACTTCTAATTGGTATAATTTTATGACTGACACTGCTTTATTGAGGAGGCATTGGGCATTATGTATGTATAATACACACACACACATACACACACACACACACACAAGTTATGTCCCTCTAGTTCAGTCTTTAGTAATTGGATTTTTTTAGTCAAAAAAGGTATGCATAGGAGTCAAGTCATTGCAGACCCAGGCTACCCAGTGCTTTTGAAAGCTATAACAATTCTATGTATTTCATGACCATATTTATTTTCCCAAGGAACTAATCACTTAAAATATCCCAGATCCTCAATGTGAGATAGCTGCCATTTGGTTTCAAAGTAGTCAAATAGATATTTAAGTTGGTCTTATTGTACCAGTTAGCATAGTTGGACAGTAGTTTAAAGAAAACCTGTGGTTAGCTGTATAGCTTAAATGTACAAGAGAAATTTGCAATGCATTTGGAGTTTTGATGCCTTAAAGTTATTTCATAATAAATTACTCCATAATAACATTCTAGAGAGCATGAAGGATGTTCATTAAATATTAGTATGTGCGAAATCCATGATATATATTTAGCTAACTTAAAAATACCCTGGTCATCTATGAGGACTTATTGAGCTCTCAATGCTAATACAAACGAGTTTATTGATTCAACTTTAGTTTCCTTGTTCTGTTCCCAGATTTGAATGGCACAACTGTGTGCTCAGGTCACAAGGAGGACCATGCCACACTGTGAATAAGGAAGGAAAGTTCATTTGATTACTGAAAAAATAATTGACCAAGGCACATTTTCTACTTATTGTTAAAAAGGCATCATACTTTCTTATGAAGAAAATGAAAGAACTGACACCACTTTCCACTTGCAAATGACAGATATCAAAAAGGCATAAAGTATGAAAGAGGCAGGAGATTATTGGTAGCTTAAAGAACATAAACCTTGCTGATACATTTGCAGCAGAACAATTATTAAAAAGGAGAAAAACAATTAAATACCACCACTTAGATGCAAATTCTCAGTCCAATGTGCCTTTCTCCAATAGTCTACTAAGGAAAACCAATAGAAAATTAACAAAATTAGGCTATGCAAAAACTTAAAAAAGTAAGTAGCTCTACATGCAAGACCTGCAGATAATCAAGTTGATAATAATTACACATTTAAAGAATACGAACAATCCCAAAGTAGGCTGGTTTATACAGAATGTAAACTGCTAGAAGTGCCCATTTGTTTAAAATACTATCTAGGAAAGAACAATAGTGACTCAGGGCACGAGATAAGAGTACACTACAGGGTGAGTCACCTGGTTTTATTCACCCAGTAAAAATATCTATTAAGATTCTCTTTCCTATTTTCTGATTTCATCTGTACCAGTCAACCTACTGATTACTAATAGACTTCCCAGATTCTTAAATACTGCTGTGGCTGAGAGCAAATAATAATAATAAAGATTTCTGACTAAAAAATAAATATTCTATTTTAAACTTCTATCTCCTAGAATATCGTTTTCCTTCTTTCATCGAACAAATATTTTTAGTGACAACTATGTGCCAGGAATTTCGCTACTTGTCAAAGATTTAGCAGTAAGCAACAACAAATGTGGTCACTGCCGGCTTTCTAGTGGGTAAGAGAGATAGTTATGATCCTGTTTCTCCATGCTGCTCCTGCCAATATTCCATCAGGAAATCCCTGTTATCTTTATTTTCAACATGTGTCAATAAACTGATTACATCTCAATATCTTTTCTGCATGTACCTCGGTCTGAGCCACTCATATCACACGTGAATTTTGGCAATAGTTTCCTAGCAGGTCTTTCTGTTTTTAGTCTTCCCTCCTTCCTGCATGGCCTATTTTCAACTGAGCAGCAGGAGTGATGCCTTCAGAATGCAGGTCAGACCACATTAGTTTTCTACTGAAAATTCTGCAATGACTCCCATTTTACTGAGAGCAAAAGCTTGTGTCTTTGCCCTGCCCCATCTCCAGCTTCATTTTTAATCCCTTCTCTTTGCTTACTGTACTGCAGCCACCATGGCTTCCCTGCCCTTCCACAGACCATATACACTCAAACCTCAGGACTTTTGCAAGGGCTGTTCTTCATGACTGGAATGATCTTCACCCAGAAATTGCTCCAAGTTTTTCTCAAATGTTACCTTCTTAATGAGGCCTTCCCTGATCATACTAATTTAAAATTATGATCTATTCACACTTCTTATTCTGCTCTATTTTAAAAGCACTAACATACTATATAATTTTCTGAACACTTGGATTATTTATTTTCTTCTCCCTCACTATAATATTAGCTCTTTAATGGGAGAGGTTTCATTCATTGATATATCCAGCAGCATGCTTGGCACATAGTAGTCATTCAATAAATAGTTTGAATGCTTAATGAATGAGCTAAGTAAAATAAATGTATACTTAAAAATCATGATGATAATAATTAACATATTGCTCACTATTTGCTAGCATTATTTTAAATGCGTTACATATAAATTTCTCTAAAATTACCTTATCCTCAAAACAATCCTATGCGACAGGTAGATATTGTTATCTCTATTTTTTGTTTTTGTTTTTGAGACAGTCTTGCTCTGTCACCTAGGCCAAACTGCAGTGGCATAATCATGGCTCACTGCAACTTCAACCTCCTGGACTCAAGCAATCCTCCCAACTCAGCCTCCAAAATAGCTGGGACTACAGTGGTGCTCTATCATGCCAGACTTTTTTTTTTGTAGAGATGGGGTTTCCCCATGTTGCCCAGGCTGTCTCAAACTCTTGGACTCATGATCCACCTGTCTCTGCTTCCCTAAGTGCTGGGATTACAGGTATGAGCCACCATGCTGGCTGTGTTATTTCTATTTTAAATAGGAAGCAACTGAGACATAGAAAGGTTGAAAGCTTGCCCAAGTCATATGCTAATAAATGGTAGAGTTGGGGTTCAAATGCAGGCAGCCAGGCTCGCAAAGAGTCCACAGTCTTTACTGTGACTCTCTCCTACCTTCCTACAGTCATGAATTTAGCAGTGTGAAGAAAAGGCTTATCTCGCAGGGGATCTGGATCTGGTTTGATGAGAAAGATGAGTATCATTTAGTTGCTGGGGAGAAGAACCAATCTTTCTAGGTCAGCTCAGCTTTGGAGACCTGAGATGAGGGGAACTTTACAAGCTGAGGATTATTTCGTGGCAAAGTTAGCTAATGCCACCCAGTCAGTGAGTCTCTTAAGGGCCACACCATCTCTTTTCTAGAATGCGGTGCCCCAAAAAGATGAAATTATTTTGCAGTATGGTTGGTTACTGATCAACTTGTGTGAAGAATTCCTCACATTGACTGCATAAATTAAGAATAATGTCACTTAGCTTTTCAAATTATAGCACACCACTTATTTTGAGAAGGCAAAATCGAGGAAAATTTTATGCATTCTGTTAGGTGGACTGCAGAGGGTGCTGTTAATGAGCTTGATTATGATCCCTTGTGACTGAGTGGGCTTCACCGGCAATAGAAATAGACTAATCGGTTCCTGGAGGTTGCTTTGACTGCCCTGGTGAAACCTCAGCTGCACTATTCTGAGAAGTAACAGCATGGGGTAGTGGGTAGACACTCATTTATAATTCCATGCTTAGTTACAGTTGGGGAAAGTAACTGGAGCATGCATATATCAAGAGCCTGAGGTGAGTGTGCAGTCTAGTTTCCTCTATCCAGCACCCACCTCACTTCTGCTTCTATCCATTTTCATGGAACCCTTATAAGCATTCATTGTAGTTTTAGGCCATTCTCCCACAGGCATAAGAAGATAACCACAGTGGGTTTCTAAGAACTATATTACAACCAGCTCTCCTAAATATCCCATTCTATGGCTTTTCAGATGTCAAGCAAGTGATTTAATACTAATATATTTAAGAACCATTGGCAGAAAACTTTACACTTTATTGCATCTCACATAGAGCAGTTGATCAGGCACATTTCTGGGCATCCTCCTCAACAAAATTGAAATTCAAATATAGGGACTAAAATTGGTATCATGTTTTTCAGTCAGGATCTTATAAAGTTTTTGGTGAGACTCTTATTTAATACCTATCTTTTACAAGATATCTTTAGAAAAACAATTGCAGGTACCAATTGTTAATATTATTTAAGGATCCATGTTTTACAAACTGGTTATTATTATTAGGCTGGTAAGATTAAGAATTTAAACTCGATGTGCCTTACAAGGCTTATTTCTGTTTGCCATCCTAATGAATTCTCTTCTCCGGCAAAACAGATCCAGTTGCTGTCTCCTGAACTATGACTTGTACTTTTTAAACTCATACCAATTTCCTGCCTAGAAAGCCACTTCTTCCCATCTCTGCCTCTTAAAATTCCATCTCTGAAGACCTTCTCTTATCAGTCCAATAGAAAGTGAGGGTCTCACGCATTTTCTATGCTGATTGTGACACTGATAAAATCCTTCATTCATTTATTCAAGAAATATTTTTTATGCACAGTATTTTTCAATACTGGCATAGATCTAGAGACAGCAGTGAAAAAAATGAAGTTAGTCTTGCATTTACAAAATATATAGAAATAGATATATTAGTTCACATATATTAAAAAGCACAGAAAGAATATATAAGCATAGAATAAATAATATATATTAAATAGTTAAATAAGCACAGAAATATATAAAGCAAATGTGATAAGAATTATATTGGAAAACTGGAGTGTGCTACGAAAAAAATGTTCAATAAGAACATGAGAAGACACCCCTGAGTAAGTGACATTTTAAGATCTGATGAATGAGTGAAAGTAATTCAGGCTAGGAGTAGAAGGAAAAATTTTCAAGGCAGAGATAATTACATTTACAAAATCTGAGATAGGAAATGTCTTGGTGTATTCCTGGAACTGAAAGAAAGTTGATGTGTCTTTTCGTTATATATGCACCATTCTTATCTCTTCTAGATGGAAGAGAACTTGTTTTTTATTTCTTTATACTCCATAATGATTAACATAGTGTTTTATACATAACAGTTGCTCAAAATAATGTGCTAGAGGACTTCTGCTTCCAGTAACTGCAGTTAGCTGATATTAATGTTATATCCCTTTGTAAATAATTATAAAAACTGGACAAAATATAAGAGACAACTGATTTCAGGCATTGGAAACAGAGCAGCTGTATCATCCTTGAGATACAGAAATCTGTGAAATGAGCTTTGTTAACCCCCCAGATTTACGCCTGAGACAATTTCTGGAACTTTGCAGTAGGGAGATGGATCCTGAGTAGAAAGCAGAGTCTTCTGGAGCTGACGTGATAGAGATAAGAATGTGAGGGGCAGCTGGAACTGGAAGGGCAGATATAAAGATGAGGCTTCTGTGGGGGGAAGACAGCCCAGAAATTTGCATGAGGGTTTATCTGTGTCCTAGGTTGACAGCTAGGTTGCTTATGCGTGGGTATTGAGTCCAAAAGGCCTAGCAGAGTGACTTCTAGAGGGAGCTAAGAGCAGTACAGAGGTGCTAGAGGATATACAGGGCTAAAAGATGTCAGAATTCTGACCCAGTTGGGCTGGAGAGACCTCACTGAAGAACTCAGGCATTTGATTATGATTCTAGAAACATGATGTCCTGGGGGAATGAAAATACCCTAGATCTAATGAGAAAACTGAAATCAATCTACCCTACAAAGCACAGAACCAACACTAATAGGTGTAAGACGATCTTATCCATAAATTAACTGTCTGATAAAACAGGATTAAAATAAAAACAACATAAATTAGACTCCATGCAAAGTAACATATACAATAAAAAAATTCCAGACTATAATCCAGAAAAAAAGCACCCAATAATAACATGTCAAAAATCACAGATATTAGAGATAACATATATGGATTTTTTAAAGAGTTATAAACTCATGTAAAAATTTATAGAAAAATATGGAAAATTTCAGCAAAGAAATAGAAAATATAAAAAGATTAAAAATTTAAAACTCAAAAATAAAATATTTGAGATAAAAAAATTACTGAGTGGTTTAGAAAAAGATTAGATACTGCAGAAGAAAGGGTCAATAACATCCAAATTGAATAAGGGAGAGAAAAATAAATACTTGAAATATTAACAGCACTTTAATGGCCTGTGAGAAAATATTAAGTCAATATAAGTATAATTAGAGTCCCCCAAAATGATTAAGAATGCATCAGAATAAAAAATTGGGTAAGTGAATGAAAATTCTCCAAATTTGGTGAAAAACAATACCACACAGATTCAAGAAGTTCAATGAACTCCAAGAACCATAAGTCAAAGAAATAACATCTAAGTACATCATAGTCAGTTAAAAAGGGATATTAACAACTTTATGCCAATAGAAGACACTTTGACAAGTTAGATGAAATAGACAAAATCTTAGAACAACAGAAACTCCCCCAAACTGACATAAGAATAAATAGAAAATCTGAATAATCCTATGCCTATTAAATAAATATAATTCATAAATAAATACTTTCCTATAAAAAAACCTTACGGTCCAGATAGCTTCACTGATGAATTCTATCATATATTTAATAATGATTAATACCAATTTTACACAAACGATTTTAGAAATAGGAGAGGGTGGCAACATTTCCTATATTTTTTCATATGGCCAGCATAACCATGTAACTATAATAAGGGCATAAATAAAAAAATAAAATTACAGAACAACATGTATTACAAAATACTTATAAAAATGTTAAACAAATGTTAGCAAATCCAACATTATATATAAAGAACATCTAATCAAATGGAATTTATCTCCAAATTGTAAGGTTGTGACAAATTAAGAAAATACATCATATTGATAAGGTAAATTTATATAGTTATCTTAACTGAGGTAAAAAATGGGCATATAACAATCATTTATGACAAACTTTCATCAAACTAGGCATGAGAAAACACTTCATAAATATATAAATGATATCTGTGAAAAACATCCAGCTAACATTATATTTAGTATTGATATACTTTTTCCTTAATATCAACAAGGCAAGGGTTTCACTCTTATCACTTCTAATAAATGCTCTACTAAAGCTTCTACAATAAACAATAAGGCAAAGAAAAAGAAATGATATAAAGATTTGAACAAAAGAAATGTCTGTTCATAGATGACATGATTACATGATTGTGTGTGTAGAAAATCCTATGAAACCAGAAAAAATATACTATGACTAATGAATGAATTTAGAAATATTTTAAGAAACAAGGCCAATACAGAGAAATCAATTGATTTTTATATATTGGCAATAAATAATTGAAAAATAACATTAGCCATTTAGTAGCACCAAAAAGCATACTTTAAATACTTACGAATAGACTTAACAAAAGACATTTAAGTAAAACGTTATTGAGAGAAAACTTTAAAAAGACTTAAATAATAAAGAAAAAATGGTATGTCCATGAATTGAAAAACTCAATATTTTCTTTCTTTCCAAATTAATACATTCAAGGCAATTGCAATAAAAATCTTAACACAGACATTGAGAAGCTGATTCTAAAACTTATGTAGAATAAAATACCTAGAATAGACAAAGCAATCACCCCAAAAGGAAAGAAACTTGGAGACATTGCATTATTTAATCTCAAGAATTACTGTCAACTGACAATAATTGAGATATCGTGGCACTTGAATATGAATTAGCAAATAGATCAATAGAACTAAATAGTTCATGCAGAAATAGCACCTCCCTTATATGGTCAGATGATGCTAATGCAGTTTATTGCGGGAAAAGAAAATCTTTTCAACAAATAGTATTGCAATAACTAGATAAAGTAAGGAAAACAGTGAACTTTATTCCCTACCTCACAACATATACAAAAATTAAAAGCTAAAACTATAAAGTTTCTAGCACAAGAGGTAGAAGAGCTAATATGGTAACTTTGGGCTAGGTGAATATTTTTTAACCAGGTTACAATGAGCTCTAAATATTAAACCAAAAATGATAAATTGCAGCCAGGAGCAGTGGCTCACTGTTGTAATCCCAGGTCTTTGGGAGGCCAAGGTGGGAAGCCGGGAGTTTGAGACCAGCTTAGGCCACATAGCAAAACCACTTCTCCATAAAATTTTAAACATTAGTTGGGCATAATATTGTGTACCTATAGTCCTAGCTGCTTGAGAGGTTAAGGCAGAAGGATTGCTTGAGCCTAGAAGTTCAAGGCTTCAGTAAGCTCTGATTGTCGTACTGCACTCTAGGCAGGGAAAAAAAAATTAGATTAAAAATCTCTACTCAACAGATATCATAAAGAAAATGGAAAATAAGAGGTAGATGGAGGAATATATTCACAATTGCTGTATTTCATAAAAAGTTATCTCCAGAATATATTAACTACTCTTAAAACTAATAAAAAGCAAACAACAGAATTAAAAATGGGCGAAGGTTTTGAACAGATGTTTCTCAAAATAAGACATAAGTGGATAAAAGTACTGCATGAAAATGTGCCCAATATCTTTAGTCACTGGACACATTTAAACTATGTTATACTATTTTACTCCAAACAAAATGTCTCAAAACAAAAATAACAACAATACATTATACGTCGGCAAGATTGTGGAGAAATAGAATTGTTACGCATTGCCAATGGGATTGAGTGTGAATTGGTATGATTTTTTAAATATTGGTGAATTCTTATAAAATTAAACATATACCTACCATATGACTTAGCTTTTCCACTTTTTGATATTGTATTACTTTCATATTGCTGCTAAAACAATCACAAACTTAGTGGCTTAAAACAAAGTGGTTATCTTGCAATTCTGAAAAAAGACGTTTTTTTCTTTTTGGGGTCCTCTTTGGCTAAAATCAAGGTGTTAACAGGGCTGCATTCTTCTCTTGATACTCTGGGGGAGTGCCTTTTCCACCCTTTAGAGGCAGCTCACATTTCTTTGCTTGTGGTTACCTTCCATCTTCAAGGTTAACACTGGTCAGTCAAGTCTTTTTCATATCACATCACTCTGACACAGAGTCTTCTACCTCCCTCATTCACATTCATAGATGCTTGTATCCAGGAACACCTGGATAATACAGGATTAGCTCCTTATTTTGAGGTTAACTGATTAGCAATTAATTCTACCTGCTACCTGAATTCCCCTTAGTTACAGCTAATATATGTGCAGGTTCTAGAAACTTAATGTGGACATCTTTGAGAGGTCATTATTTTGTCTACCGCAGGTATTTATCTAAAAGAATTAAAAATATGTGCTCATGACACACTTGCACAAGTTTGGTTGAAATGTCTTTATTCATAATATCCTAAAACAACAACTTGAATGTTTACCATTAGGGCAATGGATGACCAAATTGGAATAAAATATTAAAATGGAAAACTCTTCAAAATAAGAAAAATTAGACATTTTAACAAATTAAACATTCCCCAAAACATTACATTGAGTAAAAGAAGCAGGACACAAAAGAGTAAATACTATATAATTCCTTTTTGTGGCATTTGAGAACAGCAAAATGATCTATCGTTAGAGAAAGGAAATTATTAGTGTTTTTAGGGGGCAAAATTGACTAGAAAGGGGAATGAGAGAAATTGCTGAGGTAAGTAATGGAAATATTTTATTGTTGGTTCAAGTTGGGGTTACAGGTAAGGGGTGTGTGTGTGTGTGTGTATAACATGTATATAAAATCTACATCTGTGTGAATTTTACTCTATTCAAAAATGTAAACATTGGAGTAATACGTATAATAAATGAATAATCTACCTGTATTTCTGTAATTAAGCAATCAAAACAAAAAGAAATGGTAATGGTCAAAACATCACTGTTTCTTGTTTCTATGAACTTACAAGTTTAATTTTTAAAAATAGACCTTTCATGTTCAAATTTAATGTCTAAACATTGGGAATAAATTTGAACATGAAAATTCTACCTTTTTATCTTGTTAGAGATACTTTAGAGCTTTTAAAAATATAAATCAAATATAATTTTTGAAAATTCGAGGGGAAAAAAATCTGTATGAAATGTTCCATGCAACAATGAAGTTACATTTGTGTGTGTAAAATGAGGTCAGGGACCTTAGTGGTCATGACTACATAGTTTATGAAGGTTCTCCAAAGACTCCTGTGCTGCCACTTTGCAGTTAGTGTCCCATGGTGATTTGGAGAATTACTGGCTCTCTTATTGTAGATCTCTCCCTCCAGGATTGAGGTTTAAGTCCCTGGGGCTAGGATAGAAGGCAATCTGAATGACAGATAGAGTGTTATGATTAGAATTGCCCCCTCAACCTCCAGAGCTTTGATCTTAGAAAAATCTAATGTGTCTTGGTGCTCTCTACTCTTTTGATTATTTTACCCTCAAGAGTCTCCTCAGCAGTTTTTGAAAATAGACTGTCAGATGTGTTTGAATCTAAGGTAAATGCAGTCTAACTCGCCCAGTTGGAACCATTGCTACATATAAAAGATTTTGTAAAAGATTGCTGGTTGTCTTAGTCCATTTTGTACTACTGTAACAGAATACCTGAGACTGGGTAATTTATAAAGAACAGAGATATATTACTTCTCATTTTGGAGGCTTAGAAGTCCAAGATCGAGAGGCCCATATGGTGAGGGCCTTCTTGCTGCACAATCTCATGGCCGAAGGTAGAATGACAAGAGAATACATGCTATAACATGAATGAATCTGTTCTCTGGTCTGCTGTCATGACCAAATCACCTCTTAAAGATCCTGCCTATCAACACTGTAGCGTTGAGGATTACGTTTCCAACACATAAACTTTGGGGGAAAAGTTCAAACCATGGCACTAGACCATCAAGAAGTCAACTGTAAGGCCGGGCGCGGTGGCTCAAGCCTGTAATCCCAGCACTTTGGGAGGCCAAGATGGGCGGATCATGAGGTCAGCAGATCGAGACCATCCTGGCTAACACGTTGAAACCTCGTCTCTACTAAAATACAAAAAACTAGCCGGGCGAGGTGGCGGGCGCCTGTAGTCCCAGCTACTCCGGAGGTTGAGGCAGGAGAATGGCGGAAACCCGGGAGGCAGAGCTTGCAGTGAGCCAAGATGGCCCCACTGCACTCCAGCCTGGGTGACAGAGTGAGACTCCATCTCAAAAAAAAAAAAANCCAGCTACTCCGGAGGTTGAGGCAGGAGAATGGCGGAAACCCGGGAGGCAGAGCTTGCAGTGAGCCAAGATGGCCCCACTGCACTCCAGCCTGGGTGACAGAGTGAGACTCCATCTCAAAAAAAAAAAAAAAAAAAAAAAATCAATTGTAATAAGATGTGAGATAATTAGTAGAGTGTCTTCTGTAAAGTAGAAGATTAATAAACATATTTTTTTGCTGTAATATGCCAAGAGAGCTTGGTATTGATATTCTCTCCAGCTGCAGCTCCTTGGTTAGGGTGCTGATTCAGAGATGGCAAAAGTGGTCCAGAAATGCAGTACTCCTGGATACATTACTTTAGTTACTGAAGAGTCCATGAGATTAATGCACTGGTTAGTCAGCATTAAAACACCCCAAAATAAAATCATAAAAGAAATAAATGGTTTGAGTGAAGAGAGGAAATGTTGAAAAAATAAAGTTCTCTTCAAATTCAAGAGCAAGTATCATGCATGCAAGACAAAGAATCATAACAAGTAAGATATGAAAGGTCTCAGGCATATACCAATTTGGGTGACTACTGATGCAGAAGCAAAACTGAGCCACATGACCGCACAGTGCAGAAACACAGAGGGGGTTGCAGTATTAGAGAATCAACATAAGCAACATTAAAATATCTGAGAATGAAGGAGGAGGTTACATGAGGAAGAAAAATTATAGTGAAATTGGTCATTAGCACCACCACCATTTGCTACATATTTGAAAGTCTGGCAGAGAGGAAATGCTGTTATACAGGGATTTATGTATTTTTTTAGGAATTTACTTTACCTTTCTACCAATCTTATATATAATCAACCTTCAAAAGTTTGTTCAAGTTATTTTTCTTTGAGAAGTATTTTATGGCTACGACTCCAGCCAGTTTGTAAGCTTGTTTTTTTTATTTGCTCTTACTGAATGTGGGACACAGTGACATCCAAACCCTTCCCGTAGACCAGAGGAAGCTATACCTCTAAAACTCACCTTGTTACCTGGAGACCTGCAATGCTGTGGAAGAGGAACAAGACTGACCTATAAATGCCCATCACAGAAATGAGAAGTCATTATGGAAGAAAAAGGAAAACAGTATGCCTTGCAGACAGCCATGAAAGCCCCAGTAGGGAAGTGCCTGCAGTGCAAATAAAATTCAGGTATAAGGGTTGCAAAAGTTCAGAGCAAGTGAGTATGAGTCAAGATTAGCAATTACTATGTCACCAGGCACATTTCCCTACAATCTATGTGTAGTAGTCTATTCTCACACTGCTATAAAGAAGAAAAGTGGTTTAATTGACTCAGTTCCACAGGCTGTAGAGGAGGCATGGCTGGGGAGACCTCAGGAAACTTACAATCATGGTGGAAGGTGAAGGAAAAGCACACATATGTTCAAATAGTGGCAGGAGAGAGAGAGAGAGACAGAGAGCACTAAGGGGGAAGTGCTACACATATTTACACAACCAAATCTCAAGAGAACTCACTATCATGAGAACAGCAAACAGCAAATTCACCCACATGATCCAATCACCTCCCAAGAGGTCCCTCCTCCAACACTGGGAATTACAGTTCATTATCAAATTTAGGGGGGGACACAGAGTTATACCATATCATTCCACCCTGGCCCCTCCCAAATCTCATGTCCTTCTCACATTTCAAACCACAATCATGTCTTTCCAACAGTTCCCCCAAATCTTAGCTCATTCCAGAGTTAACTTAAATGTCCAAGTCCAAAGTCTCATCTGAGACAAGGCAAGTTCCTTCTGCCTATGAGCCTGTAAAATAAAAAGCAAGTTAGTTACTTCCAAGATACAATGGTGGGGGTACAGGTGTTGGGTAAGTGCTCCTATATCAAATGGAAGAAATTGGCCAAAAAAAGGGGCTATAGGCTACATGCAAGTCCACAACCCATCAGGGCAGTCATTAAATCTTTAAGCTTCAAAATAATCTCCTTTGACTTCATGTCTCACATCCAGGCCACACTGACACAGGAGTGGGGTCCCAAGATCTTGGGATGTTTCACCCCTGTGGTTCTGCAGGGTACAGCCTCTGCAGCTACATTCACAGGCTGGCATTGAGTGCCTGCAGTTTTTCCAGGCACACAGTATAAGTTGTCAATAGAACTACCATTCTGGAGGCTGGAGGACAGTGGCCCTCTTTTCACAGTTTCATTAGGCAGTGCCTCAGTATGGACTCTGTATGGGGGCTCCAACCCCACATTTTCCCTCTGCATTGCCCTTTCAGAGGTTCTCAGTGAGAGCTCTGCCCTTGCCACAGACTTCTGTCTGGACATCCGGGTGTTTCTGCACATTCTCTGAAATTTAAGCAGAGGCTCCCAAACCTCAACTCTTGCCTTCTGCATACCCGCAGGCCCAACACCACATGGAAGCCACCAAGACTTGGGGTTTGCACCCTCTGAAGCAATGCCCAAGCTGTACCTTGACCCCTTTTAGCTACAACTGGAGCTGGAACAGCTAGGGTGTAGGGAATCATGTCTGAAGGCTTCACAAAGTAGCAAGGCTCTGGTTTGGCCCACCAAACTATTTTTCTCTCCTAGGCCTCTAGTCCTGTGATTGGATGGGCTGTCATGAAGGTCTCTGAAATGCCCTGGAGTTATTTTCCCCATTGTCTTGGCTATTAACACTTGGCTCTACTTATTCACATTTCTGTAGCTTTGAATTCCTCTCCAGAAAATGGATTTTTCTTTTCTGTTGCATGATTGGGCAGCAAATTTTCCAAACTTTTATACTCTGCTTTCCTTTTAAATATAAGTTCGAGTTTCAGATCATTTATTTGTTTATGTAAATGAGTGTAGTCTTTTAGAAGGAGGCAGGCCATATCTTGAATGCTGTGCTGCTTAGAAATTTCTTCTGCCAGATATCCTAAATTATCTCTCAAGTTTAAAGTTCCACAGATCTCTAGAGCAGGGAAACAATGCTGCCAGTCTGTTTGCTAAAGAAGAGCAAGAGTGACATTTACTCTTGTTCTTTATAAGTTCTTCATCGCAATTTGAGACCATCTCAGCCTGAACTTCACTGTCCATACCACTATCAGCACTTTGGTCACAACCATTCAACAAGTGTCTAGGAAGTTCCAAACTTTTATCTTCTTTTTCTGATCCCTTCAAACTGTTCCAACCTCTGCCCATTACCCAGTTCAAAAGTCACTTCCACATTTTCAAGTATCTTTATAGCCATGCCCCTCCTTTCTGGTAACAATTTTCTATATTAGTCTGTTCTCAGGCTGCTATAAAGAAGTAACTGAGATTGGGTAATTTATGAAGAAAAGAGGTTTAATTGACTCACAGTTCCACGGGCTTTATAAGAGGTATGGCTGGGGAGGCCTCAGGTAACTTACAATCATGGCGGAAGGCATAGGGGAAGCAACCATCTCTTCACATGGTGGCAGGAGAGAGAGAGAGCAAAGGGAGAAGTGCTACACAATTCTTAACCAGATCTCATGAGAACTCTATTATGAGACAGCACTAGGGACATGGTTCTAAACCAGTAGAAACCAGCACCATGATCAAATCACCTCCCACCAGGTCCCTCCCACAACATTCAGCATTACAATTTAATGTGAGATTTGGGTGGGAACACAGAGCCAAACCATATCACTATTCAAGCCTAGTGTTTTGTGACTCATAAACATTTCCAGTTACATATACAGTCATAAACCTTTAAAAAAATTTTTGAAACTACTTCCATCAATACTCAACTCCTAGAAAGTTCCAAACTTTCCCACATGTTCTTGTCTTCTGAGCCCTCCAAATCTCTAGGAAGTTCCAAACTTTCCCACCTTTTCCTATCTTCTTAGCCTTCCAAACTGTTCCAACCTCTGCCTGTTACCCAGTTCAAAAGTCGCTTCCATTTTCAGGTCTCTTCACAGTAGCAACTCACTCTACTGGTACCAATTTACTGTATTAATCCTTTCTCAGGTTACTAATAAAGGCATACCTGAGACTGGGTAATTTATAAAGGAAATAGGTTTAATTGACTCACAGGTCCACATGACTGGGGAGGCCTCATAATTATGGCTGAAGGCTAAGGGGAAGCAAGACACATCTTACATGGCAGCAGGCAAGAGAGTATGTGCAGGGGAATTCCCTTTATTAAACCATCAGACCTCATGAGACTTATTAACTATAATGAGAACAGCATCGGAAAGACCCACCCCCCCCCCCCATTCAATTACCTCTCACCAGGTCCCTCCCAAGATACATGGAAATTAAGGGAGCTGCAATTCAAGATGAGATTTGGGTGGGGACACAGCCAAACCATATCATCAATGGTACCATCTGACAGGATTCCAATGTAGAAAGAGCTGGAGGGGAATGAGGATACCACTCTTGTGTAGATTACTTAATGGAGACAGGGTGCCTAATGGCTGCAGATAAAAAAAAAAAAACCTTCCCCCAAGGCATGGAAGGGACATAATTCCCTTTTCGCTCCTGCAGTTTAGCAAGTTCACTACATGGTGAACTTTATATATGTATAAAGTAGAGGAAAGAGACTCTAACCATTTTACTAAGGACTGATGGTGTGAGGTGGGGTTGAAGACAGATAAAATGATACAAAGATGGAAGCAGAAATTGGTAAGGGGGAATCAGAGAGATGGGAAGAATGAGTGTGTGTGTGTGTATGTGTGTGTGTATATATATATATATATATGAATGAAAGAAGGAGCTTTGACTTTTTAGTGGTTTGGGCACAGTAACCAAGTAACACAGTAACGGTAACCAAGTGGGGAATAGGGTGGCAGGGGGCTTTAATTCTCCTTTCATAGTTGCCATCAACTGTGTCTCCACATGCCTCATTTTTAATTTGGGCAAAGGATTTGTTACTCCTAAATAAAATTTAAGAGTTCTTGTCTTCTCCAAGTATCTAGGAAGTTACAATTTCAAGGCAAGATCCAGAAACCTATCTTTCAACCAGATTATCCCTTAATGCCTTCCTAGACAGCTTCTGGTTTCTGTTTAAGGACAAAGAAAGCTGGAAAGACTGTTGCTCCCACCCTCACAGTTAAAAAAAAAAGTGAAAATAAGCTGCAAATTCATGACTTTTCTCAAATCTATGGGAGAAAGAGGGAGCAGGGCAATCAACTGGCTCCAAATCCAGGGAGACACCGACCCTTTAGGGAGCAATGAGAGGTGAACATTTATTTACCTGGAAGAGATGCCACTGGCATCAGCATGGAGCTCAGTTAGCAGGGACAACAATTTGGTGAAGGGCAAATGCAGGCTAGCAGAAGAGTCTAAAGACGCTGGAAGCCACAGAAATCAAAGCGCCCTCAGCACACCCTTGCAGGCACTTTCTCCTTAAATCTCGCTATGGTGTATTATACCGTTTTCATGCTGCTGATAAAGACATACCTGAGACTGACCAATTTACAAAAGAAAGAGGATTAATGGACTTAGTTTTACCTGGCTGGGGAGGTCTTACAATCATGGAAGAAGGCAAGGAGGAGCAAGTCACATCTTACGTGTTTGGTGGCATGCAAAGAGAGTTTGTGCGGGGAAATTCCCATTTTTAAAATCATCAGATCTCGTGAGACTCATTCGCTATCATGAGAACAGCACAGGAAAGACCCACCCCAATAATTTAATCACCTCCCACCAGGTTTCTCCCACAACATGTGGGAATTGGAGTTACAATACAAGGTGAGGTTTGGGTGGGGACACAGCCAAATCGTATCATATGGTTTTATAGAAAATGAAGAGCTCAAAGAAAGACTGTGGTGATGAGGATGTTAGGGAGGGGAATAATAGCTTATGTGGGAAGGGCACAGAACTATACCTAGACCAGTATTCTATGATTTATTACTATATGAATGGCAGCTTTAATTTATAGAATGACATTCAGCAAACGTATTTACCTTAAATGCCCAGGTAAAATTTTATTGAATCTGGGGATGACAACAGGGAGAAAACATCTTACCCTTGGGAGGGGCAAGGATCCATGATAGGCTCAGGACCAAGCAGCACAGTGGGAGAAAGAACTGATATGGTTACATCCTCAAGACCCAGGGACAGGTGCCCGTCCAAGAATGACAATTACTCTGCAACAGAGAATACTCTCCACTGTACTTGGCGTGATATTCCCTTCACTGACCAACAAGCTTCCAGTAACCAGTAACAGACAAATTCTGTTGAGAAACCTACAAAAGATCCTCTTTGAGGAATATTACAAAGATCAAAGAGAACACCTGAAGCTGAGGGTGAAGCAGATACTTCTCCTCAGCCTCAAACACAGTCACTACAGGAGCTGGATGGCTGTGGTGCTCTGAAGGTAACCATAGCAATAAAAATAAATAAAAATCATAAAAAGAAAACCTTAAACCAAGTCGACCTCCTAAATAGAAACACTCAAATACCCACATAAAATCCCTATCAGAAAGATATGCTTACTTTCAGGCATAAAAAGTTTTCCTCATTCTCCAGTGTCCTATATAAGATGTCTGGCTTTCACAAAATGTGATACAAAAAGTATATAGAAAATCAGTAGAGATATAGAAGATCTAAAGAATACTGTCAAACAACTAGACCTAATTCACATTTATATAACACTCCACACAACAGCAGAATATATTTTGTTTACAAGGAAACATGAAATAGTCTCCAAGATATATCATATTCTGGGTCATAGCAGGAACTTTAACAAGTTTAAATAATATAAATCATGCAAAGTATATGCTTGGACTATAGTAAAATACATGGTGTATTTTATTAAATATAATCCATAATACAATTAAACTAGAAGTATAAATAACAGAAAAAAATCTAGAAAAGCATTAAATATTTAGAAGATAAACAATATGCCTATAAATGCTCCAAGGGTTAATGAGAAAGTCTCCATGGAAATTTAAAAATATTCGAGTTGATTAAGAGTAAAAATAAAATTTGTCAAAATGTGAGGGATGCAACTGAAACAGTATTTAGAAGGAAATATATAGCATAAATACTTATATTAGAAAAGAAGAAAGGTCTCAAATCAACCATTATGAAAAATAAGTTTCTTAAAAACTAGAAAAAGACAAAATAAAATCAAAGAAAGCAGAAAGAGAAGAAAATAAATGTGAGAACAAAAGTTAATAAAGGAAAAAATATCACTTCAATAGATACAGAAATAGTATTTATTAAAATCCACCAACAATTTATGATGAAAACTCTCAGCAAATTGGGAATAGAAGAAAATTTGCTCAACATTAAAAGTGGGACCTACCAAAAAATCTACAGTTAGCATTATATTGAATGGTGAAAGACCAAATTCTTTACCCCTGACAGTATTTCAATAAGAAATGAAATATTACTATCTCAACACTGCCATTCAACATTGTGCTGGAAGCTCCAGCCAGTGAAATCATGCAAGAAAAGTGGGTGAGTTGGTGGAGGGTTGAGGGGAGGAGGCAGGAAAATTGGAAAAAGAAAACTGTCTCTATTTATAGATAACAGGACAATCCCAATGAATTTACAGGTCTTCTCCAACTAGAAAGTGAGTTAACAAGATTGCAAGATAAAAAACTCAATAGCCCAGGCACAGTGGCTCACGCCTATAATCCCAGCACTTTGGAAGGCCAAGGTGGGTGGATCATTTGAAGTCAGGAGTTCAAGACCAGCCTAGTCAACATGGTGAAACCCCCTCTCTACTAAAAATAAAAAAATTAGCTGGGCATGGTGGCACATGCCTGTAGTCCCAGCTACTGGGAAGGCTGAGGCAGGAGAATCACTTGAACTGGGAGGCAGAGGTTGCAGTGAGCCGAGACTGCAATGCACTCCAGCCTGGGGGACAGCTCCAGCCTGGATGACAGAGCAAGACTGCATCACACACATACACACACGCGCACAAAACCTCATATCAATTTTATTTCTATATATTAGCAATGAATGATTGAAATTCAAAAATTTTAAAAATACACATTTAAACAACCCCCCCAATGGAGTACTTAGCTATAAATCTAACAACATATATGTATAATTTCTATATTGAAAAATAAAATACACTGATAGGATTTTTTAAATACCCCAAAATCAGATATGTTTTGTTCATGGGTTGTAAGACTCAATATTTTAAATCTATATTTTCAAATTTGATCTACTGTTTGAATGCAATCTTAGTTAAAATCAAAGCAGTCTTTTAAAAATATATATTGACAAGCTGATTTTATAATTTATATGGAAAGAAAATGTAGAATAGCCAAAATATTTTTTTAATAAAGAGGAATTTTGAGAACTCACATTGCCTGATTTCTTATTTATTTATTATACTTGAAGTTCTAGGGTACACGTGCACAACGTGCAGGTTTGTTACGTATGTATACATGTGCCATGTTGGTGTGCTGCACCCATCAACTCGTCATTTACATTAGGTATTTCTCCTAATGCTATCCCTCCCCCCTCCCCCTACCCCATGACAGACCCTGGTGTGTGATGTTCCCCACCCTGTGTCCAAGTGTTCTCATTGTTCAATTCCCACGTATGAGTGAGAATATGCAGTGTTTGGTTTTCTGTCCTTGCAATAGTTTGCTCAGAGTGATGGTTTCCAGCTCCCTCCATGTCCCTACAAAGGACATAAACTCATCTTTTTTTATGGCTGCATAGTATTCCATGCTGTATATGTGCCGCATTTTCTTTATCTAGTCAATCATTGATGGACATTTGGGTTGGTTCCAAGTCTTTGCTATTGTGAATAGTGCTGCAATAAACATACGTGTGCATGTGTCTTTATAGCAGCATTATTTATAATCCTTTGGGTATATACACAGTAATGGGATGGCTGCATCAAATGGTATTTCTAGTTCTAGATCCCCCAGGAATCGCCCCACTGTCTTCTACAATGGTTGAAGTAGTTTACAGTCCCACCAATAGTGTGAAAGTGTTCCTATTTCTCCACATCCTTTCCAGCACCTGTTGTTTCCTGACTTTTTAATGATCACCATTCTAACTGGAGATGGTATCTCGTTGTGCTTTTGATTTGCATTTCTCTGATGGCCAGTGATGAGCATTTTTTTTTTATGTGTCTGTTGGCTGCATAAATGTCTTCTTTTGAGAAGTGTCTGTTCATATCCTTTGCCCACTTTTTGATTTTTTTTTCTTGTAAATTTGTTTAAGTTCTTTGTAAATTCTGGATATTAGCCCTTTGTCAGATGGGTAGATTGCAAAAATTTTCTCCCATTCTGTAGATTGCCTGTTCACACTGATGGTAGTTTCTTTTGCTGTGCAGAAGCTCTTTAGTTTAATTAGATCCCATTTGTCTATTTTGGCTTTTGTTGCTATTGCTTTTGGTGTTTTAGTCATGAATTCCTTGCCCATGCCTATGTCCTGAATGGTATTGCCTAGGTTTTCTTCTAGGGTTTTCATGGTTTTAACTCTAACATTTAAGTCTTTAATCCATCTTGAATTAATTTTTTACAAGGTGTAAAGAAGGGATCCAGTTTCAGCTTTCTACATATAGCTAGCCTGCTTTCCCAGCACCATTTATTAAATAGGGAATCCTTTCCCCATTGCTTGTTTTTGTCAGGTTTGTCAAAGATCAGATGGCTGTAGATGTGTGGTATTATTTCTGAGGGCTTTGTTCTGTTCCATTGGTCTGTATCTCTGTTTTGGTACCAGTACCATGCTGTTTTGGTTACTGTAGTCTTGTAGTATAGTTTGAAGTCAGGTAGCATGATGCCTCCTGCTTTATTCTTTTGGCTTAGGATTGTCTTGGCAGTGCAGGCTCTTTTTTGGTTCCATATGAATTTTAAAGCAGTTTTTTCTACTTCTGTGAAGAATGTCATTGGTAGCTTGATGGGGATGGCATTAAATCTATAAATTACCTTGGGCATTATGGCCATTTTCACAATATTGATTTTTCCTATCCATGAGCATGGAATGTTCTTCCATTTGTTTGTGTCCTCTTTTATTTTGTTGAGCAGTAGTTTGTAGTTCTCCTTGAAGAGGTCCTTCACATCCTTTGTAAGTTGGATTCCTAGGTACTTTATTCTTTTTGAAGCAATTGTGAATGGGAGTTCACTCATGATTTGGTTCTCTGTTATTGGTGTATAAGAATGCTTGTGATTTTTGCACATTGATTTTGTATCCTGAGACTTTGCTGAAGTTGCTTATTAACTTAAGGAGATTGGGCTGAGACGATGGGGTTTTCTAAATATACAATCATGTCATCTGCAAACAGGGACAATTGCACTTCATCTTTTCCTAATTGAATGTCCTTTATTTCTTTCTCCTGCCTGATTGCTCTGGACAGAACTTCCAACACTATGTTGAATAGGAGGGGTGAGAGAGGGCATCCCTGTCTTGTGCCAGTTTTCAAAGGGGATGCTTCCAGTTTTGGCCCATTCAGTATGATATTGACCGTGGGTTTATCATAAATAGCTCCTATTATTTTGAGATGTGTCCCATTGATACCTAATATATTGAGAGTTTTTAGCAT
The DNA here is from genome assembly GCF_003255815.1 of Theropithecus gelada. Classification (NCBI taxonomy): domain Eukaryota; kingdom Metazoa; phylum Chordata; class Mammalia; order Primates; family Cercopithecidae; genus Theropithecus; species Theropithecus gelada. The sequence goes on from NW_020257668.1 coordinate 393,531, forward strand.
GAAGGGCTGTAGAATTTTGTCAAAGGCCTTTTCTGCATCTGTTGAGATAATCATGTGGTTTTTGTATTTGGTTCTGTTTATATGCTGGATTACATTTATTGATTTGAGTATGTTGAACCAGTCTTGCATCCCAGGAATAAAACTGACTTGATCATGGCAGATGAGATTTTTGATGTGCTGCTGGATTCAGTTTGCCTGTATTTTACTGAGGATTTTTGCATTGGTGTTCATCAGGGATATTGGTCTAAAATTCTCTTTTTTGTTGTGTCTTTGCCAGGCTTTGGTATCAGGATGATGCTGGCCTCATAAAATAAGTTAGGGAGGATTCCCTGTTTTTCTATTGATTGGAATAGTTTCAGAAGGAGTGGTATCAGCTCCTCTTTGTACCTCTGGTAGAATTCAGCTGAGAAGCCCTCTAGTCCTGACTTCTTTTGGTTGGTAGGCTATTATTGCCTCAATTTCCGAGCCTATTATTGGTCTATTTAGGGATTCAACATCTTCCTGGTTTAGCCTTGGGACAGTGTATGTTTCCAGGAATTTATCCATTTCTTCTAGATTTTGTAGTTTATTTGCATAGAGGTGTTTATAGTATTCTCCAATGGTAGTTTGTAATTCAGTGGGATAGGTGGTGATATCCCCTTTATCATTTTTTTATTGCATCTATCTCATTCTTCTCTCTTTTCTTCTTTATTAGACTTGCTAGTGGTCTATCAATTTTGTTGATCTTTTCAAAAAAACCGGCTCCTGGATTCATTGATTTTTTGAAGGAGGGTTTTTTGTGTCTCTATCTCCTTCAGTTCTGTTCTGATCTTAGTTATTTCTTGCCTTCTGCTAGCTTTTGAATGTGTTTGCTCTTGCTTCTCTAGTTCTTTTAATTGTGATGTTAGGGTGTCGATTTTAGATCTTTCCTGCTTTCTCTTGTGGACGTTTAGTGCTATAAATTTCCCTCTGCACATTGCTTTAAATGTGTCTCAGAGATTCTGGTATGTTGTGTCTTTGTTCTCATTGGTTTCAAAGAACTTCTTTATTTCTCTGTTCATTTCATTATGTACCCAGTAGTCATTCAGGAGCACGTTGTTCAGTTTTCATATAGTTGTGCAGTTTCGAGTGAGTTTCTTAATCCTGAGTTCTAATTTGATTGCTTGTGGTCTGAGAGGCAGTTTGTTATGATTTCTGTTCTTTTACATTTGCTGAGGAATGCTTTACTTCCAACTACGTGGTCAATTTTGGAATATGCAATGTGGTGCTGAGAAGAATATATATTCTGTTGATTTGAGGTGGAGAGTTCTGTAGATGTCTATTAGGTCTGCTTAGAGCAGAGCTGAGTTCTGTCTCATTGATCTGTCTAATGTTGACAGTGGGGTGTTTAAGTCTCCCATTATTATTGTGTGGAAGTCTGAGTCTCTTTGTAGGTCTCTAACGACTTGCTTTATGAATCTGGGTGCTCCTGTATTGGGTGCATATATATTTAGTATAGTTAGCTCTTCTTGTTGAATTGATCCCTTTACCATTATGTAATGGCGTTCTTTGTCTCTTTTGATCTTTGTTGGTTTAAAGTCTGTTTTATTAGAGACTAGGATTGCAACCCCTGTTTGTTTTGTTTTGTTTTGTTTTCCATTTGCTTGGTAGATCTTCCTTCATCCCTTTATTTTGAGACTACATGTGTCCCTACACATGAGATGGGGCTCCTGAATGCAGCACACTCATGGGTCTTGACTATCCAATTTGCCAGTCTGTGTCTTTTAATTGGGGCATTTAGCCCATTTACATTTAAGGTTAATATTGTTATGTGTGAACTTGATCCTGTCATTATGATGTTAGCTGGTTATTTTGCTCATTAGTTGATGTAGTTTCTTCCTAGCATTGATGGTCTTTACAATTTAGCATGCTTTCTCAGTGGCTGCTACCAGTTGTTCCTTTCCATGTTTAGTGCTTCCTTCAGGAGCTCTTATAAGGCAGGCCTGGTGTTGACAAAATCTCTCAGCATTTGCTTGTCTGTAAAGGATTTTATTTGTCCTTCACCTATGAATCTTAGTTTGGCTGGATATGAAATTGTGGGTTGAAATTTTTTTTTTTTAAAGAATGTTGAATATTGGCCCCCATTCTCTTCTGGCTTGCAGAGTTTCTGCCAAAAGATCCACTGTTAGTCTGATGGGCTTCCTTTTGTGGGCAACCTGACCTTCCTCTCTGGCTGCCCTTAACATTTTTTCATTCATTTAAACCTTGGTGAATCTGACTATTGTGTGTCTTGGGGTTGCTTTTCTCGAGGAATACCTTTGTGGCATTCTCTGTATTTCCTGAATTTGAAGGTTGGCCTGCCTTCCTAGGTTGGGGAATTTCTCCTGGATAATATCCTGAAGAGTGTTTCCAACTTGGTTCCATTTTCCCCATCACTTTCAGGTACACCAATCAAATGTAGATTTGGTCTTTTCACATAGTCCCATGTTTCTTGGAGGTTTTATATGTTTCTTTTTACCCTTTTTTCTTTAAACTTCTCTTCTCACTTCATTTCATTCATTTGATCTTCAATCATTTATACCCTTTCTTCCAGTTGATCAAATTGGCTACTGAAGCTTGTGCATGCATCATGTAGTTCTCGAGCCATGGTTTTCAGCTCCATCAGGTCATTTAAGGTCTTTTCTATGCTGTTTATTCTAGTTAGCCATTCATCTAATCTTTTTTTCAAGGTTTTTAGCTTCCTTGTGATGGGTTCGAACATCCTCCTTTAACTTGGAGAAGTTTTTTATTACCAGTCTTTGGAAGCCAACTTCTGTCAGCTCGTCCAAGTTATTCTCTGTCCAGCATTGTTCTGTTGCTGGCAAGCAGCTGTGATCCTTTGGAGGAGAAGAGATGCTCTAGTTTTTAGAATTTTCAACTTTTATGCTCTGGTTTCTCCCCATCTTTGTGTTGTTATCTACCTTTGGTCTTTGATGATAGTGACCTACAGATGGGGTTTTGGTGTGGATGTCCTTTCTGTTTGTTAGTTTTCCTTCTAACAGTCAGGACCCTCGGGTGCAGGTCTGTTGGAGTTTGCTGGAGTTCCACTCCAGACCCTGTTTGTCTGGGTATCACCAGCAGAGGCTGCAGAACAGCAAGTATTGCAGAACAGCAAATGTTGCTGCATGATCCTTCCTCTGGAAGCTTTGTCTCAGAGGGTCACCCGGCTGTATGAGGTGTCAGTTGGCCCCTACTGGGAGGTGTCTTCCAGTTAGGCTACTCGGGGGTCAGGGACCCACTTGAGGAGGCAGTCTGTCCATTCTCAGATCTCAAACTCCATGTGGAAAAACCACTGTTCTCTTCAAAGCTCAGTTGGAAATGCAGATATCACCTGTATTCTGCGTCGCTCATGCTGGGAGCTGTAGACTGGAGCTGTTACTATTTGGCCATCTTGGAACCTCCTCACATTGCCTGATTTCAAGGCATGTTATAGAGCTACCATAAGGTATTGCTTAGACAATAGACTCATAGATCAATGAAACAGAAGACTCCATGAATAGATGCACACAAATATAGTCAATTGATTTTCAACAAAAGTTCAGTGAAATTCAATAGAGAGGGGATAGTCTGTTTAAAAATTTTCCTTACAAAAATTGGACATTCATATGCAAAAATATAAACCTCAATCTATATGAAAATTAAATGAGTTACAGGCCTAAATTTATCATGTAAAATTATCAAACTTTATGAAGAAAATCTTGGGTGGGAGGGCTTTTAGATATGACTGTAAATGAATGATCCCCAAAACAAAGAGATGGTAAATTCTACTTTGTCAAAATGAAAATATATTGTTATATGAAAGACATAGTGAAGAGAATAAAAACACAGAGTGCTAGTGAGAGAAATTATTTGCAAATTATATAAAGATCTTATTTCCAGAAAATATAAAGAACTCTCAAAACTCAAGAATAAGAAAACAAAAAACTCATTTAATTGCCCAAAAGATTTGAACAAACACTTTACCAAAGGAGACATACAGATGTTAGCTAAGGACATAAACGATGTATCATTAAGGAAATGTTAATTAAATGCAAATTAAAACTCAATGGGATACAACTACACACCTATTAGAATGCCTAACATAATAATAATAAGTACTTAAAAGGCAATAATAAGTGCTGGTGAGGATGTAGAGCAATTGGTGCTCCCATACGCTGCAGGGGGAAATGCAAAATGTTGCCACTTTAGAAAACAGTTTGACATTTAGTTGTAAACTTAAAAATACATTTGTTATATGACCTACCATCACATTCCTAAGTATTTATTCAACAGCAATGACATCTTATTTTTACATAAAAATCTTTACATGGATGTTTAATGTCAGCTTTATTCAACAGCACCAATAAATGGAAACAACTCATTTATGTGTCATTCAACCAGTCAATGCATGAACTAGCTGTGATACTTTTATACAACTGTATACTACTCTGCAATTAAAAGGAATAAACAATTTTATCATACAACAATATAAACTGAACCTAAACTCACTTTATTAGGTGAAAGAACCCAGACTTCAGAAGCTATATAATGCATTAATCCATTTATATGGCACTTTGGAACCAAAGACAGATCAATGTGCTAGGGATTGAAAGATGGACAAAGGAGTTATGAAACGAAGGGTAACACACGGGAATATTTAAGGTGATGGAACTATTCCATATAGAACTATGGTGGAGTATATATGACTTCATGCATTTGTCAAAACCCATAGACATATACTGCACAAAGAGTAAATTTTATTGTATGTAACTTTTAAAAAATCAACCAGGATGAGAAGGGAAAGATGAAATGCAGACTGTGACAAATGAAATGAACTACATTACAAATGAATAAAGAGGGTAAGGAATAAATGAACTCAGGTAAGTAATTTTAGAAAAGAAGTGATTTGACTAGATACTACAAAAAGAAATTGTTTGTTTTGAGACAAGATCTTGTTATGTCATCCAGACTAGAGTGCAGTGACATGATCATGGAGTCTCTACCTCCTCAGCTCAAGTGATCTTCCCTCCCCGGCCTCCAGAGTAACTGGGACTACAGGCATGTGCCAGCACACTCAACTAATTTTTGTATTTTTTGTAAAGACAGAGTTTCGCCTTGTTGCCTAGGCTGGTCTCAAACCCCTAGGTTCAAGCAGTCATCCCACCTTAGGTCTCCCAAAATGCTGGGATTATAGGCGTGAGTCACCATGCCTGGTCCAGAAATAGTTTTATACTACCATTGAACTCTAGTTGGTAAATTTGTTTCTCCCAGGAGTGTGGTTTATCAATTCTGAGACTATATATATAGTAGGCTGAAACAAATCAGTAAATAGCTGTGATAACCAGAGCTGTATTTCTCTAGAAGAAATAAGTTACAAATAAGGAAGAAATGCAAGAAGGAGCCCTGTGGTTCTGGATTGGAGTTGAAGGTATCTGTATGAACTCATGATAGTTTAGATTGGTACAATCTGAGCAACATAATAAATAATATTGGGTTATAACCCCAACAATAATATAGGTACCCATGAGTTCACATGAATATCAGTAGAAAGCTGAATAAATAAATGGAAGAGAAGTGATACTACAATAATTGTTGCAAGCGCCAACAGACACATGAAAAAATGCTCATCATAACTGGCCATCAGAGAAATGCAAATCGAAACCACAATGAGATACCATCTCACACTAGTTAGAATGGCGATCATTAAAAAGTCAGGAAACAACAGATGCTGGAGAGGATGTGGAGAAATAGGAACACTTTTACACTGTTGGGACTGTAAACTAGTTCAACCATTGTGGAAGACAGTGTGGCGATTCCTCAAGGATCTAGAACTAGAAATACCATTTGACCCAGCCATCCCATTACTGCGTATATACCCAAAGGATTATAAATAATGCTGCTATAGAGACACATGCACACGTATGTTTATTGCAGCACTATTCACAATAGCAAAGACTTGGAACCAACCCAAATGTCCATCAATGATAGAGTGGATTAAGAAAATGTGGCACATGTTCACCATGGAATACTATGCAGCCATAAAAAAGGATGAGTTTATGTCCTTTGTAGGGACGTGGATGAAGCTGGAAACCATCATTCTCAGCAAACTATCGCAAGGACAAAAAACCAAACACTGCATGTTCTCACTCATAGGTGGGAATTGAACAATGAGAACACGTGGACACAGGAAGGTGAACATTACACACTGGGGCCTGTTGTGGGGAGGGCGGAGGGATAGCATTAGGAGATATACCTAATGTGAGTGACGAGTTAATGGGCATAGCACACCAACATGGCACATATGTAACAAACCTGCACATTGTGCACATGTACCCTAGAACTTATAGTAATAAAAATAATTGCTGCAAGCAAGGTTCACTAATTGCTGCTAAAATTAGTGAGTGAAAATTTAGAAAGAAACAGGAAAATCATCTCCCTCCAGATATTTGTTAATTATGAGGCATACCCCCATATTTATTAATTGCAAATGGAAAAAATAGTAGCTTTACAGTGAATAAACGTGGCAGATACCACTTTATCTGAGTGATCAAAGTTAATATTGGCAGTAATATATATTGACATTACGTATCCTCTGAGAGGGGCACATCACTTCTATGCGATCCTTCACAGTACTGTACTGCATAACCTCAATTTAATCATGAGAAAACATCAGACAAACCCAAATTGAAGGTCATTCTACAAAAGTATCAAGGTCATGAATTGATAAGAAAATAATGAACTGTCAGAGATTAGAGATCAAGGAGAAGTGACAACTAAATTCAGTGCAGGACCGTGGACTGGATCTCGAAACAGAAAAGGGACATTGATGAAAAAAGTGGTAAAATACAAATAAAGTCTTAAGTTTAATCAATAGTGTTGCACCAATGTTAATTTCTTAGCTTTGATAATTGTTCAGTGGTTAAGTAAGAATAAATAAAATAGGTGAAGGGAATTCCAGATACTCTCTGTACTTCAGTACTTCACAATTTTTCTAATTTTAAAATGATATCTAAATAAAAAAATCAAAAATGACAAGTAATTTATATACTTTAATCCTAGAGATGCTGTTCAAATATATACAACAACATAAAAGTATACAAAACTTTTCATGACCTTGTTTAACATTCTGAATTTTGTACTTCAAAAATCCATCAGCTTATTTCTATAATTTCTATTTTTTTAATGATGAGATAAAAGGAAAGGTTTTAAACTAAGATTTATAAACTCTTCTATTCAAGTAACAGATTGTGGGGGTGTAGTTTTTATTCAACAAAATGAAAAGCCAAATTAGATATAATCATCACCAGATTGTTTTCTCTCTTTAATTTTTAAACTACTAGAGGCATCTTTCTATGCCGAGCAGAATTTTGAACAGATAAATGTAACTTATGGAACTGGTTCTTGTGAATATCACATTGAGGCAAATTTGCAGTTATTATTTTTATACTTCTCCCTAACTTGGACTTCGGCATTGGCATGTCTTATGTCTCTTTGTTTGTTTTTTTGAGACAGAGTCTCACTTTGTCACGCAGGCTGGAGTGCAGTGGCAGCATTTAGGCTCACTGCAACCTTCCCAGCCTCTGAAGCTTGAGCCTCTGAGGCTCAAGCTATTCTCCTGCCTCAGCCTCCCCAGTAGCTGGGATTACAGGTGCATACCAACATGCCTGGCTAATTTTTGCATTTTTGGTAGAGACAGGGTTTTGCTGTACTGCCCAGCCTGGTCTTGAACTCCTGGCCTCAAGCAATCCTTCCACCTTGACATCCCAAAGTTCTGGAATTACAGGTGCGAGCCACCACACTCAGCCCATCATTCCTTATGTGTTTCTTATCTATTTAATTGTTCATCCTGGGTATAAATTAAATAATATGTAACTAAGAATAAAATCAACATAACTAAGAATTATGATGGTCCCAACGTTAAAGTTCGACTGTCATCAGCAACCTCATTTTATTTGAGCTTATTAACTGCTATAAATTCTCATTTCCTAAGTATGCAGAGGTTCTCCCATTATTCCTTTTAAAAATAAAATATATATATATTTTTTGTTTGATTCAAAAATACACATTATAACAGATGTCATTTGGATGTTCATAAACTGTTTGAAAAACACCATCCTGGTTAGTTGATAAAAAGTCAGCCATTTTGAACCCTCAGCATCTTAAATAAAAGAAAATCAATTTTCTAACATTTCAGATAGTTTTAATTACAGATAACAAGACAAAAACCCCAAAGTAAGATGGTTCTAGAGTTTATTTCACTTAATGAAAACCTTAAAATCCCAGGTTCTTTATATATTTCTTTTGCCACATTTTCCTGAAGCATTTCCAGACATAATATTGTCCAAAGAAGTCTATTCCTCTGTGTCACCTTTTAAAACTGAAGAAATCTTTTCAGAAGTTTCTCCCCATCCGGTTGACATCCTTTCATGTCTCATTGGCCAGAATTGTGTCACTTTTCCACTCCTAAACTAGTTACTGGCAGTAAACCAATATGCTAATCTAGGATTGACTCCTTAATTGAGAATGTAGTCACTTTCCCTGAAAGCTGGATCCTTAGATAAAGCTAGTTTGTGTTGACAAGAAAGATTGGGTTAATGGGCATTGAGTGGGCAGCCCACTGTGTCTACTAAAAGTATCCTGTGGAAGGAAGTTGAGTTTACAAAATTCTCCAGGATGGGGAGTGCATAAGTCATTAGCAAAATTCAGTGTTTGGAGAGCTTTGAGAGAACTATATCTAATACTCTATGAAGGTGCCCAAACTAGGAAGACTTGGAGTTTATGTCATCAGAAATAGCTGCCTGGGAAAGGTAACTCATGGAGTGGATGGGGCTGGAGGGTTGTGGGATTGGAGTAGCAGAGACAGGGGAGATCACGAAAGGCCTCCTATTTTACACAAAGGAATTCATGAGCCACGCTGGAGTAGATTGAAGGTAGCTGAAGGATTTTAAACACATAAGGGACATTATGAGATTTGTCTTTAGGAAAAACTGCACCGTGCAGCAAGGACAGACTGCTCCCCCCTCTGACATTTTATGATCTTTATTATCTGATCTTATTTAGCACTTAGCATTCACGTTCTGATATGAGCTAGTTTTCATGTGTGAAATAAATGGAATCTTATCTCCTAAACTACACTATAAATTCTAAGAAGGCAGAAATGAACGGCTATGTACACAGTCGTATGCCTCTCAATACATAGTAGAGTGACTCGCATTTAGAAAATGCTCATTTTGTTGTCCTTTGTTAACTACTTCCTTCTCATTCCATCTACAAAGCTGCACTAGCCACAACTCTGGATGTCAATGAAGTACATTTGAAAAATGTAGGAGCTGGACTCAGCCAGATTAGGGTTTGTACCTCAGGTTGCTCATAGGTCAAACTGGTCATCGTGGTAAAACAGATCATCATCTCTTTATTTCAGAGTTTTCAGAATTATACATCTTTCAGGTACAGTATCTACATGTCAAGGACTGGATGAATAAAGGTTTATCTTGCTTATTTCTTTAATTATATTCTTCCTAATTGGAATATAACCTCTGTGACAACAAGGACTTTGCTTGTCTGGCTCATTGTAGTATTTAAGGGCAAAGAGCAGAGACTGACACGTAATAACACTCAATAAAATATCTGAATTATTAATTGAAGGAAGGGCTGCAGAAATGACTCTCTATACAATATTTAAAGATAATGGCACATTGAAGTGAGCCTTGGGCAAATAGACAGTGATCTTAGGCCTTTAATTTGGTAATCCTAGATGAAATAAAATGATTAAAGGTCATTTTATTTTCATTTATGTAAGCAGGAAAAAGCCTTAGGTTCCTATGTTATTTTCTAAATACCCCTGAATATTGACTCAACTAATTACCCCTCCCTTGTTCCTACAATGTCTATGTATCTTCCTCCTCCACTTTGTTTCTGCAAGAATCTGCAAGACCAGAGCCTGAGCTACTCAGCTCCTTCTTGTCTCCTGGTCTACACACATGTGTAGAAAATTAGAAGAGAATTCTGTAGAATAGAACAGTGCTTCTCAAACCTGGCTACATATGAGAATCACCTGGTAGCCTTTTAAAATAAAATACCCTTGCTCCACTTAATATCAAAATCTCTGAAATAAAGTTCTAAAAATGTTTTCATGTGATTTTATTTGTTACATTTTAAGTTCTGGGGTACATGTGCAGAACGTGCAGTTTTGCTACATAGGTATACACATGCCATGCTGATTTGCTGAACCCCTTAACCAGTCATCTACATTAGGTATTTCTCCTAGTGCTATCCCTCCCCCAGGCCCCCACACCCTTGAAGCCCTGGTGTGTAATGTTCCCCTCACTATGTTCATGCGTTCTCATTGTTCAACTCCTACTTATGAGTGAGAACATGCAGTGTTTGCTTTCTGTTCTTGTGTTAGTTTGCTGAGAATGATGTTTTCCAGCTTTATCTATGTCCTTGCAAAGCACATGAACTCATCCTTTCTATGGCTGATAGTATTCCATGGTGTATATGTGCCACATTTTCTTAATGCAGTCTATCATGGATGGACATTTGGGTTGGTTCCTAGTCTTTGCTATTGTGAACAGTGCTGCAATAAACATACGTGTGCATGTGTCTTTATAGCAGCATTATTTATAATCCTTTGGATATATACCCAGTAACGGGATTGCTGGGCCAAATGGTATTTCTGGTTCTAGATCCTTGAGGAATCACCACACTGTCTTCTACAGTGGTTGAACTAAATTATACTCCCACCAACAGTGTAAAAGTGTTCCTATTTCTCCACATCCTCTCCAGCATCTGTTGTTTCCTGACTTTTTAATGATCGCCATTCTAACTGGTGTTAGACGGTATCTCATTGTGGTTTTGATTTGCATTTCTAAGTTGTTTTTTTTTTTTTTTACATTCTTGGGCTGCATAAATGTCTTCTTTTGAGAAGTGTCTTGTTCATATACTTTGCCCACTTTTTTTTTAATTGTAAATTTGCTTAAGTTCTTTGTAGATTCTGGATATTAGCCCTTTGTCAGATGGATAGATTGCAAAAACTTTCTCCCATTCTGTAGGTTGCCTGTTCACTCTGATCATAGTTTCTTTTGCTGCGCAGAAGCTCTTTAGTTTAATTAGATCTTAATTATCAATTTTGGCCTTTGTTGGCATTGCTTTTGGTGTTTTAGTCATGAAGTCTTTGCCTGTGCCTATGTCCTGAATGGTATTGCCTAGGTTTTCTTCTAGGGTTTTTATGGTTTTAGGTCTTATATTTAAATCTTTAATCCATCTTGAGTTAATTTTTGTGTAAGGTGTAAGGAAGGGGCCCAGTTTCAGTTTTCTACATATGGCTAGCCAGTTTTCCCAACAGCATTTATTAAATAGGGAATCCTTTCCTCATAACTTGTTTTTGTCAAGTTTGTTAAAGATCAGATGGCTGTAGATGTGTGATGTTATTTCTGAGGACTCCGTTTCTGTTCCATTGGTCTGTACATCTATTTTGGTACCAGTATCATGCTGTTTTGATTACTGTAACCTTGTAGTATAGTTTGAAGTCAGGTTGCGTGGTGCCTCTGGTTTTGTTCTTTTTGCTTAGGATTGTCTTGGCTATACGGGCTCTTTTTTGGTTCCATATGAAATTTAGTTTTTTCTAATTCTGTGAAGAAAGTCAATGGTAGCTTGATGGGGATAGCACTGAATCTATAAATTACTTTGGGCAGTATGGCCATTGTCACAATACTGATTCTTCCTATCCATGAGCATGGAATGTTTTCCCATTTGTTTGTGCTTCCTCTTATTTCCTTGAGTAGTGGTTTGTAGTTCTCCTTGAAGAGGTCCTTTATATCCCTTGTAAGTTGGATTCCTATGGTTAAAAATTCTCTTTGCAGCAATTGTGAATGGGAGTTCACTCGTGATCTGGCTCTCCGTTATTGGTGTATAGGAATGTTTATGATTTTTGCACATTGATTTTGTATCCTGAGACTCTGCTGAAGTTGTTTATCAGATTAAGGAGATTTTGGGCTGAGACGATGGGGTTTTCTAAATGTACAATCATGTCATTTGCAAACAGAGACAATTTGACTTCCTCTCTTCTTATTTGAATACCTTTATTTCTTTCTCTTGCCTGATTGCCCTGGCCAGAATTTCCAATACTATGTTGAATAGGAGGGATGAGAGAGGGCATCCTTATCTGGACTGATTTACAAAGGGAATGCTTCCAGCTTTTGCCCATTCAGTATGATACTGGCTGTGGGTTTGTCATGAATAGCTCTTATTATTTTGAGATATGTTTCATCAATACCTAATTCATCGAGAGTTTTTAGCATTAAGGGGTGTTGAATTTCATCAAAGGCCTTTTCTGCATCTCTTGAGATAATCACATGGTTTTTATCATTGGTTCTGTTTATGTGATGGATTATGTTTATTGATTTGCATATGTTGAACCAGCCTTGCATCCCAGAGATGAAACCGACTTCGTCTTGGTGGATAAGCTTTTTGATGTGCTGCTGGATTCAGTTTGCCAGAATTTTATTGAGGATTTTTGCGTTGTTATTCATCAGGCATATTGGCCTGATATTTTCTTTTTTTGTTGTGTCTCTGCCAGGTTTTGGTGTCAGGATGATGCTGGCCTCATAAAATGAGTTAGGGAGGATTCCCTCTTTTTCTATTGCTTGGAATAGTTTCAGAAGGATTGGTACCATCTCCTCTTTGTACCCCTGGTAGAATTTGGCTGTGAATCTGTCTAGTCCTGGACTTTTTTTGTTGGTAGGCTATTAATTACTGCCTCAATTTCAGAACTTGTTATTGGTCTATTCAGGGATTTAACTTCTTCCTGTTAAACTTCTTCCAGTTAGACTTAGGAGGATGTGTATGTCCAGTAATGTTTTCATGTGATTTTCATGAGCATCCAGAGTTTAGAACCATAGGAACAATGTTTTCCAAAGCATTTAGTTTATGTATCATTTTAAATATACCCCAATACATCATTTTTGGTAGACAGGCATGCACAAGGTATATTTTCATTTTCTATTTAATATGATAAACATAAAGGTAATTACACATCTCAATAATTTTCCAAATAAACATAGCCGTGTAACAGTAGTGAGATCATAAATATAACATATTGGGCATCCTAGAAGCCCCCTCATGCCCCCTTAATTAAAATCCCCCTTTTTACTCGCTACCCCCTCTAATGGTAGCCACTATCCTGATGTTAGCCTGAATTTATTTTGCTTGTTTTTACTTTCTATAAATAAAATAATACAGTATGTATTATTTTGTTTCTGGTTCAAGATGCCTTTTTTAAGTAAGAAATGATGTAGTCCAGATCACTTGGTTTAATAATCTTATTCAAATCCAGTAAAATTCAGGAAAATATTGAAAAGTTGTAGAGACATAGTAGGAAAGAATGATTTAAAGCAGGTGCTAGGTTCTATGAATTTGTGTTTATATCGTTGCTTTTCTACTCATAGATGTTGTGACCCTGGGCAATTATTTAGCTCTCTAGGCCTCAGTTTATTAATCTGTAAAATATCGTTAATAATAGTGCTGTATCATGGGATTGTTTGAGGTTTATATAGGGCAATATGTGTAAAGTATTGAGCACTCTGTTGGGGTATAAAGGAAGCTTTAGTAACTGTTTACATTTGTTATTTGTGATTACTTAAGAAAGATTAAGTGAAAGCCATTAACCTCACATTAAAAATAGGAATATAGTCTTAGAAATCGAAGGCCAGTGCATACACAGAGTATAGTTTGAAGTTAGCCATGGATTAGGTAAACTTCTCATAATACCATTGCAGGCAAGATAGGGAAATTGGTCTTAATGACATCTCCTCTGAAAAAAAATACTACTGGGTTCTACATCACGGACTGTATCAAAACCACCAGGGTGTGTGTTCTATAATAAATAAAAATGTCCTGGCGCTAGTCCCACCATAAACCAAATGAATTAGAATTACTCGAGGTGTTCTACGGGAATCTACACTTTGAACAAGCTCCCTTCATGACTGATTCACTTCCAAACTTTAAATACTGGTCTGTACTGCATAGTTCCAAAGAGCAAGGGCTTCATCCTGGATGCTGTTAAAGCTTCAGTGATTAATTTAGTGCTTGGTGTATAATCTTTTCTCAATAAATGTGTATTTGCTGAACTGTGAAAGAGATCTCTGAAACTCTTAATGCATATCATTATGCTGTCCAACATTATCATCAGCAATTTGAAAGAAAACGTTGATGGCATGCTTAACAGATTTACCAATGTCAGAAAAGAGGGAATATATAAATGGCAAAAGTAAGGAAAATACAAATGTGAGGAGATACACTTAAATTTTTAAAAATGTCATCACTAATTAGTCAGCCTTTAATGTAAAATGGAACTAAGGATTTAGTTAAGTACCTTATCCACAAAATAAATGGTATCTTCAGATGCGTTAATAAATGGGGCATAGCTTGCTATTTGTCTGTTTAGGGGTCAGTTAATAATAAGGCAAAATCTGGCCCACTTCTTGTTTATGTAAATGAACTTGTATTGGAACACAGTGTATTTATTCACCTATATATTGGCTATGGCTGCTTTCTCACTAGAATGGTAAAGTTGCATATTTGTGATTGAGACCATATAGCTGAACGAATTTACTATACGCCTCCTTTAAAAAAAAAAAAAAAACTTTAAGTTCTGGGATACATGTGCAGAACATGCCGGTTTGTTACATAGGTATACACATGCCATGGTGGTTTGCCGCACCCATTAACCCATCATCTACATTAGGTATTTCTCCTAATGCTATCCCTCCCCTAGCCCTCTATCCCCTGACAGACCCTGGTATGTGATGTTCCTCTCCCTGTGTCCATGTGTTCTTTTTGTTCAACTCCCACTTATGAGTGAGAACATGCAGTGTTTGGTTTTCTGTTCTCGTGTTAATTTGCTGAGAATGATGGTTCCCAGTTTCATCCATGTCCCTGCAGAGGATGTGAACTCATCCTTTTCTGTGGCTGCATAGTATTCCATGGTGTATATGTGCGACATTTTCTTTATCCAGTCTGTCATGGATGGGCATTTGGGTTGGTTCCAAGTCTTTGCTATTGTGAACAGGGCTGCAGTAAACATATGTTTGCATGTGTTTTTATAGTAAAATGATTTATAATCCTTTGGGTATATATCCAGTAATGGGATTGCTGGGTCAAATGGTATTTCTGGTTCTAGATCTTTGAGGAATCACCACACTGTCTTCCACAGTGGTTGAACTAATTTACACTCCCACCAACAGTGTAAAAACGTTCCTATTTCTCCACATCCTCTCCAGCACTATCTGCCCTTTTACAGAAAAAGCTTAAACTCTAGCCTCTTCCATGTCTCATTCTCTGCATCTTTCTTAGTAATAGGAGCTCCACATATTTTGTGGGCATATGGATACCTAGGTTAAAGATTACATTTCTTGGCACCCTTTCTATCAGGTGTTTCATGTGACTATATTCTGGCCAGTGAAGAAATATAGACCTGATGGCTGAAGCTATAGCAGCCATCTTGATCCATGCTTTGAAAGCGTAGGTTTGGTAGTCTGGACCTGGAAGGGACCAAAGTCCTTAGGTGCCTGATGACTTTGTGGATCCACTGTACCAGCCCTTCCTGCTACCTTCAAGACTATTTTTTTTTTTTTTGTACATAAAGAAAAACAATATTGGGTGTTTGATCCACCGTGCATTTGGGTGTTCTGGTACTTACCTTTGCACCTATTCTAACTGATACAGATGCATAATGTCCAGATCTTAGAGTTGATTGTGCTGGTTCAAGCACAGAAGGTTTTTTTTTTTTTTTTTTTTTGGCCTTTTAATGTCAGAGAACTCTCCATCATTAGAAGATTTTAAGAAGATCTAGAATACCACCTGTCAGACAAGTGATGCAGAGTTCCCTGAATTGGATGGAGGTTAAACTATATGACCTCTAAGATTTTAAGTTAGGTATTCCTGGACCACATTTTTCTTTATTAATGGAAAGTGTTAAATGGGTTCTTAGTTCAAGCACTTAAAATGATTAAAGTAACCAGCCAGAAAGCCAAACTGCCAAAATGGAAAGTGCAGAGGGAGTAAAATATCAGCAGAATTTTAACTTTCTTTTTACAGAAAAGCAATGATTCGAATAGTACATTAGGCTCTCACTGAGGAAAACATTGACACTACAGCAGATGACAAAACCTCCTGTCCAATAAATTGGAGATACCCATTTCCATAGAATTTCTGGGGCAAGTGAACAATATCATTATTCCATATGGGTGATTCCTTTCTGCATAAAATGTGTTTTATTATATTTTATATTTTTATAGAACTGTAGTTAAATTAATCTCAGCATGAACACAGATATTCTATAAATAATGATGTATCTATATTAACTAAACATAAAGAAATAGGAAGGTATTTGACTAGTAAAGAATAATAGTTAAAGATTGTGTGACTTTGGTACAAACATACCTTCCTTCTTTTGTTGATGCCCCTTTATTTTTATTTTTGCAGGATTTATTGTAAATGTAATTTCCTCAGTCTTCCTGCCATAAACCAGAAGGAAAAACCCCATTTTCTCATTATTTGTTCTCATAGTATCATGTATTTTTTTCAGAGTAGTTATTGCAGATATAATTAATTGGTTATTTGATCCCCTCCTAGCAGACTGTAAGCACCTCGTGCACTGTGGCAATGTTCATCTCAATCTCTTTGTATCCACAGACTCTAAAGCAGTGCCTGGCAAAGAAAGACAGTCAATAAAAACTTGTTGAATGATGATGATGCAATCAGGAAATATAATTCAGTTCTTTATTATACACTATATCCATGTTGTGATGCAGGTTTAGGTTTCTTAATTTCAAATAACCTGAGTCAGAATTAGCCTTCTTGAAAGAAAAAATGTGCTTCTTAACTAAGAGCAACAGCCACATCAATAACACAAAACGAGATATCCTAGTAAACATCTTAGAAACCCTTTCTATATTTGGGGACTTCCCCAACTAATGAGATTGCTTCCCACAGTTGAGGCTCACAGTGGCAGATACTGAAGCTTGGGAGTGGATAATTGACATAGATTGAGTGATCTGATTAATAAGCTTTTTTAAAAATTCAAGAAATGCAGCTTTTGTTGCTTGGATTAAGAACACACATATAAAATTCGATACCAGATGTGGGCTATTCCACAGCAGAAGGAAAAAGATTTGAAGTGATGAGAATGGAAAGAATAAAGACTACGAGTAGGCTCAAAACCTAAATTTCTTCTCATTAAGTTTCATCAACCTACTGCCATTGATGAATTTTCATTTTTCAATAGCACCAGCTAATCAAACCTTAACTCTTTGGGGGGCCAGCCAAGTGGAGGGTGTCAAACTGATTGCATGTAACACATTTAACAATGAAAGGAGCTTCAATTTTTCCATATTGGAACAAATAGCTATATTGGTTTGGACTTTCTTGCCCTGCCTATCCTGCTTTTTCCAACAACAATCCATGAAATTACTGAATGCCCTATCCCACACAATGATATCATTTATAGAATTAATTATTACTTAGAGTTATGCCTAAGACATAATTAAGGTAATAAAATAATTGTCATTGACTTTACTAGTCTTACCACATACTGCTTCATCCAGAAACAACTGGTTGCATAAAGCAGTATGATGTCTTATTAAAGTATGTTTTACAATATTAGCTACAGACAACTTACAAGACTGATGTATCATCTTACAAAGTGATATATACTCTGAACCAAAACCAAATACACTTACTTCTTTACTTCTAAGTCGATATTTAGAAGACCCCAAATAAGCCTGTGGGAATATAAGCTATTTCTTTTTAACCTGAGTGTCTTTGAAAGAAGGACCTGAAGCCGCATGTGGTGGCTCACATGTGTAATCCCAGCAATTTAGGAGACCAAGGCAGGCAAATCACCTGAGGTCGGGAGTTGAAGACTAGCCTGACCAACATGGAGAAACCCCATCTCTACTAAAAATACAAATTTAGCCAGGCATGGTGGTACATGCCTGTAATCACAGTTACTCACGAGGCTGAGGCAGGAGAATCGCTTTAACCCAGGAGGCGGATGTTGCGGTGAGCTGAGATTGCACCATTGCTTTCCAGCCTGGGCAATAAGAGTGAAACTCCATCTTTAAAAAGAGAGAGAGAGAGAGAGAGAGAGAGAGAGAGAGAGAGAGAGAGAAGGACCTGTATAAAAGCTTGTGTAAGTCTTTTATTTGCTGAGTGAACTTGGGAGCAGGAAAGAGTAGCAGAAGGAGTGAATTAGAATGAATGTGGCAAACCCAAACAGGTATGCATTTTTAAGTCAGTCACCATTGTGGGCAATAAATACTTAAACTTGCAGTACATTCTAAGAAGGCTTATGAAATGCATCTCAAAAGTGGCTCCTGGGGACAAAAATTATGGAAACTTTTATTCATGGGCTTCCACTTCTACTGGAAAAAGGTGATTTAAGAGTTTTGACTCACCCTTCCGGACTCCACATGAATGAGTGCTGAATAGACTCCTGCATTGTCTGTAACACAGCATTAGAGATGCCCTGGTACAAGAAACAAGAAGGACATGACACAGGCTCAAGATGAAGGGTTCCATGTTGCATCTACACAAAGTCCACTGAAGCCTGTGTGGAACGGGTCACCATTGCAGGGGCTTGAGTGAGAGTGAGGCCTGAGAGAATTTGAAGGGCACACTAGGAATGCTTGACAGAGTTACTGTCTCAGATTCATTTAACAACCCATGAGACTCAAAAATATTTGCTCCCAGGTCTATGACTCTGAGTTTGGATGACTTGGAAATCTTAGTGCTAAGGAAGAAATGCTTCTGCTGGGGGTCACAACAATATCTCAACTGAATTGGAAACACCGTCATCAATTTAAGAAAAATGAGTGTGAGTTCTTGTTCTTGTGCTTTCTTGCTCTTCTCTTTCCATCGATTCAGATATTTTAGATGTAGTATGTTAATGATGGATAATATTACAATTTAATCTACAGATTATACATTATTGAGAGAGGATTGCAACAGAACTATAGAAATAATTAGCCAGAGTCCTGGCCTTGGTGCTGAATGAAGTGACTGAGGAAAATATTGGCCATTATCTGCTATTAGAAAAGACTATTTTTGAATTACAAGAACAATTGCATTGTAGGTTAGGCAGGATTTTTAAATTTAATATTTATGAATTTGAAAAATTATGTTGGTATTGGTCACACAAATGAGCAGATTATAGAGATAATGAAATTCTGTTTGCTGCCATGCCTGTGGATTCTCCTTCCTATTTGTGGGAAATTCTCTGCTGTATGAGTCCATTGGGAGGCAGAGTCTCTTTCTTAGTGAACTAAATGAAAATGCCATGAGCTTGCTTTTTCAGCCTCCATTCCATCTAAGGTATTGGCTGCTTATCTAGATTCTGCCAGAATTTTCATTTGCTCTAGATATAGAATACAGGATCAAGGTTCTTTTCAATTAACTACAATTAAGATTCCTTATTGATACACATTAAGTTGGGGAAATAAGACAAGTTCTACTCAGAATGACTATATATAGGATTTGTATATGCATATATATATATAGAGAGAGGGGGAGAGTGTTTATATAGTTCATTATATATGTTGTTTATATGTGAAAAACAGATCTGTTAATTAGCTTGACTGTAGTATTCATTTGATTATATATATATGTACATCAAAACGTCATGTTTTATATCTTAAACATATACAATAAATATATAAAAGAAAGCAGGCCATTTCCTGTATGAACTGTGTTAATGAAAATAACCACATACCTGGGAGTGTAAATTAGTACAGCAATTTTGGAAAATAGTATGGAGATTTCTCTTAAAACTAAAAATAGAACTATCATACTATCCAGCAATCCCACTATTGGATATGTATACAAAGAGAAAACAGTANACTATCATACTATCCAGCAATCCCACTATTGGATATGTATACAAAGAGAAAACAGTATATTAAAGGGATACTTGTACTTATGTGTAAACCCCAAAACTATAAAAACCCTGGAAAGCAACCTAGGCAATACCATCCTAGACATAGACATGACACAGGCAATGATTTCATGACGAAGATGCCAAAAGCAATTGCAACAAAAGCAAAAATTAACAAATGGCATCTAATTAAACTAAAGAGATTCTGCACTGCAAAAGAAACTGTCAACAGAGTAAACACACAACCTACAGAATGAGAAACTTTTTGGAAACTGTGTATTAGTCCATTTTTATGCTGCTGATAAAGATATACCCAAGACTGGACAATTTACAAAAAGAAAGAGGTTTAATGGACTTACAGTTCCACATGGCTAGGAAGGCCTCACAATCATGGCAGAAGGTGAAACGCACTTACATTGCAATGGCAAGAGAGAGAGCTTGTGTAGGGAAACTCCTGTTTTTGAAACCATTAGATCTTGTGAGACTTATTTACTATCCCAAGAACAGCACAGTAAAGAACTGCCCCCATAATTCAGTTACTTCCCACCCGGTTCCTCGCACGACACACGGGAACTGTGGGAGTTATAATTCAAGATGAGATTTGGATGCGGATACCATCAAAACATATCATTCAGCACCCGGCCCCTCCCAAATCTCATGTCCTCACCTTTCAAAACCAATCACACCTTCCCAACAGTCCCCCAAAGTCTTAACTCATTTTAGCATAAACTGCAAAGTTCACAATCTAAAGTCTTATCTGAGATGAAGCAAGTCCCTTCCAGCTATGTGCCTGTAAAATCAAAAGCAAGTTAGTTTC
Source organism: Theropithecus gelada (assembly GCF_003255815.1). Classification (NCBI taxonomy): domain Eukaryota; kingdom Metazoa; phylum Chordata; class Mammalia; order Primates; family Cercopithecidae; genus Theropithecus; species Theropithecus gelada. The sequence continues at coordinate 414,254 of NW_020257668.1, forward strand.
TTCTTGGATACAATGGGGGTACAGGCATTGGGTAAATACAGCCATTCCAAATGGGAGAAATTGGCCAAAGTAAAGGACTACAGGCCCCATGCAAGTTCAAAATCCAGAGGGGTGGTCAAATCTTAAAGCTCCAAAATCGTCTCCTTTGACTCTATGTCTCACATCCAGGTCACAGTGATGCAAAAGGTGGATTCCCATGGTCTTTGGCAGCTCCACCCCTGTGTCTTTGCTGGGTACAGTCTCCCTCCCAGCTGCTTTCATGGGCTGGTGTTGAGCATCTGCCTTTTCCAGGCATACAGTGCAAGCTGTTGGTGGATCTGCAATTCTGGGGTCTGAAGGATGGTGGCCCTCTTCTCACAGCTCCACTAGGTGGTGCCCCAGTAGGGACTCTGTGTGGTGGTTTTGACTTCATATTTCCCTTCTGCACTGCCCTACCCGAGGTTCTCCATGAGGGCCCTGCCCTTGCGGCAAACTTCTGCGTGGGAATCCAGGTGTTTCCAAACATCATCTGAAATCTAGGTGGATGTTTCCAAACCCCAATTCTTGACTTCTGTGCACTTGCAGACTCAACACCATGTGGAAGCAGATAAGACTTGTGCCTTGTACCCTCTGAAGCCATGGCCCAAGCTCTTCATTGGCCCTTTTTAGCCATGGTTGGAGCAGTTGGGATGCAGGGTACCAAGTCCCTTGGCTGTACACAGCACAGGGACACTGGCCTGGCCCACAAAACCATTTTTTTCCTTCTAGACCTCCTGGCCCATGATGGGAGGGGCTGCTGTGAAGATCTCTGACATGCCCTGGAGACATTTTCCCCATTGTCTTGGGGATTAACATTTAGCTCCTTGTTACTTATGCATATTTCTGTAGCTGGCTTACAGTTTTCCTCAGAAAATGGGATTTTATTTTCTATCCTATTGTCAGGCTGCAAATTTTCTGAACTTTTCTGCTATGCTTCCCTGATAAAACTGAGTGCCTTTAACAGCACCCAGGTCACTTCTTGAATGCTTTGCTTGTTAGAAATTTCTTCTGACAGATACCATAAATCATTTCTCTGAAGTGCAAAGTTCCACTAATCTCTAGAGGAGGGGCAAAATGCTGCCAGTCTCTTTGCTAAAATATAACAAGAGTCACCTTTGCTCTAGTTCCCAAGTTCCTCATTTCAATCTGAGACCACCTCAGCCTGGACTTTATTGTCTATATTGCTATCAACATTTTGGATAAAGCTATTCAACAAGTCTCTAGGAAGTTCCAAACGTTCTCATATTTTTCTGTCTTCTTCTGAGCCCTCCAAACTCTTCCAACCTTTGCCTGTTACCCAGTTCCAAAGTAGTTCCACGTTTTCAGGTATCTTTTCAGCAGCATCCCACTCTACTGGTACCAATTTACTGTATTAGTCTGTTTTCATGCTGTTGATAAATAAGTACCCAAGATTGGGCAGTTTGCAAAAAGGAAATAGGTTTGATGAACTTACAGTTCCACATGGTTAGGGAAGCCTCACAATCATGGCAGAAGGTGAAAGGCACTTCTTACGTGGCGACCACGAGAGAGAGCTTATGTAGGAAAATTCTTGTTTTAAAAACCATCAGGTTTCCTGAGACTTATTTGCTATCAAGAAAAAGCGTGGGAAAGATCCACCCCCATGATTCAATCACCTCCCACTCACCAGGTTTCTCACACTATACATGGGAATTGTGGGAATTACAATTCAAGATGAGATTTGGGTGGGGACATAGCCAAAACATCTCACTATAGATCTGA
>NW_020257668.1:421011-529433 GCF_003255815.1 Theropithecus gelada
AACTATTTCACTTGTACATTAAATAATTTGTACTCCAGTTATATTAGAAATATCTTATAATTAACATTAGCAGTATTCTTTCATAACTTTCAAAGCAATTTTACATAGATTGCTTTGTATATTTTGTGTCAAATAGTAAATATAAGAATACTTTTTGCTTGTGTAGCACATACACTATCGCATTTGATACTCCCGCTCCTACCATACATTGCCTCTTAATTTATTCTACTTATGCATCATTAAAGCTTCTGAACTTGTACTTATCTGGGCAAGATATGCTGCTTAACACTTTCTTTGGTAATCCACCTATCTGGAGGATTTCTAATTCATCCTTCAAAGCCTTGTTAGTGCAAGGCGGGGCCTTCATCTGCTGGATGTGTAAATTTGTTTATGTGTGAGGGGATCGATGTAAGTCATCAAGAGATCAGAAATCGGTAATGCCACCTTTACTTGGTTCCATGAGATCAACTAGGAAGCCTTGGACTTCCGTGAATCATTCCTTGCAATACCCAATGCCCCCCCAATAAGCCAAATCCACATTCACAGGTGGAAAATTCACCGCTGAAAAAGAAGAGCAGCTTTTCTTGGGGCACTCAGTTTAGCCAGGAATCCCAATTTTGATAAGTTACACTATAGTTATGCAGACACTTAATGGACAACGAACTGATTTTTTTTAATTTCATGAAAATATAATACATTTAACATGACTTAAATTTAATGATGGCAAAGAACCTACAGTAAATCTGAAAAAAATGCCTAAACTTTAATGTTTCTTCAACAAATTACATGATATTTTTCATAAAATTTTTCCAAACATATTATTCATAGCTTGAGTTTATTCTTGTTTAAATTATATATTTCTTAAATAGGTTAAGTTTCCAAGGAGTAAAATTGAGTCAGGCGTCCCATGGGAAGGAGAAAAGATTATGTTTACCTAAGGATCAAAAAACTTGAAACATTTTTTAATTTGTGAAGAACAGCTTTTAAAACTTTATTTTTAGGAAGATTTTCTAAAAATAAATTGAGAACTGATCTGTAAATAAAATATTCATAAAAGAGTTAAACGATATTCAGAGTAACAAATATATCATGGAGAACTGATTAAAAATTGTATCAATTATAAATCTAAAATGACATACTCAGTAATTCAAGTATCATCAGCCTTTCTAAATTACCAGACCAGTGGAGTTTGGGTTTCCTTTTCAGGAGACTCAGATATACGTTTCCATCAAGTACACAGATTCAGGCTATATTTTAGTTTGCTTCATATTAGGACTATGACTTTCTTACACATGTTTATTTTTCCTTAGAATTTTAATTGTCTTACAGAAAAGGCATATGCCTTCCTCTTTTGATATTAATCAAAATCATTTTAATCATAAAATTTATGTAATTGTATCATTCATTCTTAAACATATTCTTCATAGAGCCTATTGACTTTTGGTTCAAATTTGTATCAATTTAATTTATGAATTTACACCTGTGCCAATTTAATTTATAAATCATGAATTGTAGTCTAACCTCTATCTCTTCTCCATGTAACTCAAAGAAAAGAGTAAGTTTCTGTTTTGTCTAAAACAATCAGAATAACCTTATTCTTCTTGCCCATGATTGGTTTAGGGATATGCATGTCAGAAAATTCTGGCCAATGAGAAATAAAGCTAAATCTGCAAAGACTTCTGGGATAGTTGTATTTGCTGATTAAAAGCAGAGAGAGGGAGTGGATGAAAAAGAAAAAACCAGAAATTTTCTTTTATTCTGCTGAACTTGCTCATATTTAAATGTGATATCTGAACTGCACTGGCCATTTTGTGATCCCAAGGTGAGCTTTTCAGAAAGTGGCAAAAAAAAAAAAAATGAAAGGAACTTAGCTGCTTGGTTACAAAATGGAACCAACGAATTATCCAACTCTGATGTTTCCCTAACTCAGGATGTTCTGATTTTTGAGATAATTTTTAAAAATTGTTTAAACCAGTTGAATTAGGGCTTTCTGGTTCTTGAACTGAGAACATTCCACCTAATTTGCAGACAATTCAGAATTTCTTTCTATCAGAATTCTAGGCTTATTCTCCAACTCTCTGTCTTTTATTTCTTGCTTTTTAATTTCTTTTTTGTTTTGCCTAAATTTTTAAAAAATATGTATTTTCTCTGAGTTCGTGTGACCTAGACTTCCTGGTTTATTGTATGTTTGAATATATATTACAAATTTACATATGTTATATATATTATACCTACCTTCATGTCTAATTGATATTTTAAATGGACATACTATTTTGTTTCTAAGTCGTTGTCCTGCAAAACTTTCAATGCAATGTTCCATTGACCTCCAACTTCCAATGTTGCTGGTAACACAACTCATGCAACCTTGATTTTCATTCATGTGTGAGTAAGCTTGACAATCTTGGGACTTTTTTCTTTAGATTCTTATAGTTTTGAAATCTCACAAGATATTTTATTTGTCCTCTTTATTTTGTTCCTTTGTACCAGGAATCTCTTTTAAACTAAGAACAAGTATATTCAGCTTAGAGAAATTTCATACTATTCCTCTGATTATATTCTAATTTCAATTTGCTATTGGAAATCTGATTGGATGATCCTACCTTCCATATCTCTTAACGTTTTCCCTTTTTCTTTTTATCTTTTATTCTTTATTTTTATCTTATTCCATATTTTCTCGCACTATGTTCCTCAACTTATCTTTCTAATAAATAATAATGTTGTAATAGTAAATACACACAGTGTATAGTTATACTAGCAAATCACACGTAGTAATTACCTATGTGCTAGATTAACGTATTATAGAATACTCTAAACAGCTTCAAGTGGTAGAAACTAATATAACTCCATTTTAGAGATAAAGAAAGTGAAGTGCAGCGAGCTTAAGTGACTGTCCAATGTGACATAGCTACTAAGTGACCAACTCTGGATAAATGTAGAGATTATGACTACAGATTTGTATTTTTAAGAATTATTCCATTCTGGTTCACTGTTTGCCAGCAAAGGGGTTGTGTAGGAGACGTAGAGATCATCGTTTAAGAGGTTAAGCAGGACACTGCTCCTAGTTGCCTCACTACTTCCTCAGAGTCTTGCTGAAGTCAATAGTCCATGACTACAACACAGAATGGGAAGACTGCCAGGTCAGCAAAGTCTACTATTGTAGCTTCTGCCTTTTATTAAGCTAAGGAGTAATCACAGTACTCAGACGCTTCCCTATTAACATATTGGGAATTCATTGTTATAGCACTGGTGTGGTTTGGCTGCATCCCCACCCAAATCTCATCTTGAATTGTAGCTCCCATAATCCCCACAAATGTCGTGGGAGGGACCTTGTGGGAGGTAATTGAATCATGGTGGCAATTTTTTTCCCCATGTTGTTCTGGTGATAGTGAGTCAGTATCCTGAGATCTCACAGTTTCATAAAGGGCAGTTCCCCTGCACACGCTCTCTTACATGCTACCACGTAGGACTTGCCTTTGCTCCTCCTTCACTTTCTGCCATGATAGTGAGGCTTTCCTAGCCATGTTGAACTGTTAGTCCATTAAGTCTCTTTTACTTTATAAATTACCCATCCTCAGGTATTTATTCATACACAGTAGTATAAAGATAGACTAATACAATCACTGTTGCATTCTTCCAAATCACTAGGTTGTAACAGTCTAGGCCATTGCTTACCACATGTTTGCTATAGGTCTTTCTTTTCTTTCTTTTCTACTTTTAGTGCTAAGACTTTTTCTAGGAAGCATCATTATTCCCTGTGATAACTTTTTCCTATAGGGTTCTGGGTTGCAGTCAGTAACAACTCATCTGCTTTCTAGTTTCTATCCATTACCCACACTGTCCTGGACATTTCAAGCAGTGTTTATCATTGTTAGAGCTGTTATGAATTTCTTTATCTTTGTATAATTGTATTGTCATTTAGATAGGAGTAGTGAAGAATCGGGAGATGAATGTGCTTGGCTATGCATTTCCAAACACATATGATAATCTAAATTCCTATAATTCCTGAAATAGTGATTCAAATACTCATTCATTCTTTTGAAAAACCTTTTGGACTCTGGAGTATGGAATAAGGAAAACCTTTCCAGGAAACTCATTTCTAACATTATTTATGATAGAGAACTAGACACATTTACAAACTCGCACAAAACTAGTGCATATGCTCCTGGAATGCAAACTCCAGGAGAGTACATCTGCCTCTGCTGGATGTACTGTCCGCTTGTTACAGTACCGTCTACACAACAGAAATTTTGTCATCCTTTGAGTGAAAGAAGAAATGCCTAGTGCTTGGCTTAAAACACGATTGCATTTGGCAGCAGATACATCATTAAATCATTTAAAAAAAATTTGGCCATTTTACTTTATTAGTCTCTATTAGTTCAGGCAGCACTTTTAGAACAATGATTCATCTCTTCCCTATATAAGAAAAAGTAGAGATCAAATCCAGTAAATAAAATATCTGAACCATCAACAAAAAAGAAAGAATATGTGTCACTAAAACCACCATTGGCTTTGATGTATTCTTACTGGAAATGTTACCACAATCTTTGGCTCACTTTTAATCAATTATATTTCCCCCAGCATGTCAAATGTTTTAATTTAGTTTTGGCATTTAATATACTGGAAAAGCCATTTATTTCTATTTCTATGTACTCCCCTGAATTCATAAACATTATCCTTTAAATAACTTTACTTTTGAATCCAAACTGAAGATACTGTTAAGCATAGTTACACCACTTCATTTGAATTGTTAGTAGATATTGTGTTGGGAATTATAATCAAACTTGATGGAGGAAGATCTTGGATGATAGGAAGTAATGGTGGCAAGTTGCAGAGATTCTTTTTTCACTTACCTCAAAGATGCTGAGAAAATTATCCACCAGCTGTCCTACTCAATGTTGACAGTACATGTTGGCCAAAGGGAGCTATCACCTGAATTAATAGCTGGCTCTTTGTTAGACTGGAAGGATGTTGTTGTTGCTGCTTTTTGCCAGAATGCAGATACTTTTACACTCAAAACTCTTTGTTTGCTGGATTCCAAGTAGTGAGGAATTTTTTTTATATTGCCTTTTGTTGTTGTTGTTGTTGTGTGGACCACAGGTAATTTCACCAACTAGAAATATGAATGAATTGTTTGCTCCATTAGTGGTCTCCATCAGTTCAGTGCTAGTGACATTTAGGCAGAAAGATCATTTGTCCCCTGATCTTTCTATTTCTAGTGCTCAAAAGAGTAAGGCTTCAGTATGAATAAAAATAATGAGTCCAAAAGATAAAGCAACTGCTGCAATAATCTCAACAAAAATAATAACACTGTCATTTTACACTTCATCTCTTTGCATTGCTTTTTAAAATATAAATTTCTTATGGGTTCATTTCCTCAAATGTCACTCTCTAATCTATTTTTATTCCTCATGTTAAAATAATATATCTAATATGGCAATCTTCATCACAGGATGCTTTTTTATTATATTTTGCTGCCTTGTCTAAACCATTTCTTCAGTTCCCTTTGTCAGATTGAGAGTGAGGCATTTTCTCTGCAGCAAAACTATATGTAGTTTAAGAATCTCAGAGTAAATTTTTCTAACTATAGACGATATTTAGATTGAAGCTTCCTTAACGCTCTATGATAATGTTTGCCTTATATATGCATATTTCCTTTGCCCATTCCTGTTTATTGCTACCCTGTGCTTAAAATTACATTTTATTTTACCTAAGCCTATATGATATTTTGTGAGGATGCTCACACCTATTCATTATTTTCTCCATAAATATTAATTTTATATCTGTACAGAAAGAACCCTTAGGGATTGGAAATAATAATTATTTTTTTTTCACTAATGGATCTCCTGCACTTATTTGTATAAAATATTTGGATAATCACACTATTAGTCAGAACTAAAATTCCTGCTTGTCTTAATTTTAGTACTATAAATAGAATGTCTGCAAGAATGCCATTGGAGACAATTTGATCTCAAAAAATAAATACTGAGGAAAATGACCACAGAAAACACAAATGTAATAATATTGTTAATAACAGCAATAAACATATACACTGCAGCTTGAGCAACAGGGGGGTTGGCTTTTGTAGCAATATTTGATTAATCATTTTTTTTTTTCTCCTAACTGGAAAAGAAAGGCATAGAGGATATGTGCAAGACAATTTTTTCTTTTTTCATAATGAGCCAATCTAAGAAACAAAAGCCACATTTTTCCAAAGTATGCAACCACGAGTATTTAAAGTTGCCATACTGTGTGTAAATATATTTTCCTCTGTCTCACCTGGGAGTCAGACAATTGGCAGTAATTCATATCTAGGACCTATGTACGTGGCATGAATCTGTTTGTTTATTGGTTGGTTGATTTGTGCCTTGTTCCTGAAAGGCTTAAAAAAAAAAAAAAAACAAAACTTAGACATAAGATGCAATTAGATGGTATACATTAGGAGTAAGACAGTGAAGAAAAACGAAAAATAGAGCCAGTCATTGGGTTAAAAATTCGTGACAAAATCAACCACACAGTTCATGTTAGTGGGTTTATGGCAATTATTGAGGATACTTAGTAGGAGATTCTGAAATGAAAGATGTATTTTTTTTATTTCTGTAGTTATTTTTTACATATTGAAGGTATAATATAAAGAAAGAATGCTTTTTTATAACTTGAAAATCTTGAATTCAAGTTTCAGTTTAACCCTTGTTAAAAGAAAAACCTTAGATAAAGGTAACGAAGTTTAACTGAGCAAAGAACGATTCACAAATCAGGCAGCGCCCAAACCAGAATAGGTTTAGAGAGACTTTGGCTGTGCTGTGTGGTCAAAGAAAATTTATGAACTGAAAAAGAAGAGTGATGTACAGAAAACAGAAGTGAGCTACAGAGAAGAGCTGGATTGGTCACAGCTCAATGTTTGTCTTATTTGAACATGGTTTCAACGTTTGTCTGCCTTTGATTGGCTGAAACTCAGTGATTGGTAAAAGAGTGGATTACAGCATGTTTACATATCCAGTTAGGTTACAGAGCACTAGATATGGAAAAACCTTTAGGCTAAGCTTAAAATATGTAAGAAGGCAGCTTTTGGCTAAACTTAACACCACCCAAGGAAATGGAGGAAGTTGTAAAGCAGTCAAGAAAGCATAGAGTTTTCCATGTCTCTTTTAAGTAGCTTATATTTTGAGAACCTGAGACACATATTTTAATTGAAATGAATATTTTTAAACACATCAATTCAAAGAATAAAATTATGGGGGTGATGCCCCAAAAGTAAAAATCCTCCAAAAATTAAGTAAAGTTCAAGAATAATATACTTTGAAATGTTAACAGTTTTTACTTTGAGTGAAGTGTATCTTCTACAATGAAGATGCATTCATTTGTAACAAGAGATAGCTAATATTTTTTTTAAAATGGAAAAGTAAACATTATAGCTTTGGCATCCAGATGATATAGAATACATAATAAACACAAATACATACATACCACATACACAAACTCAATAATAATAAAATAACATGCAGTATAGCATAAACAAAAATGAAATTTGCACATATATCACATTTTATCTTTTATCAATTTTATCATATTTTATCTTCAAGTCAACTCTGTTCATTATTCTAAGATTTATTATCCCCATTTTATAGTTGGATTCATCCAACTGCCTGCTCAATTTTTCAACTTGGATACCTAGTAGAAATCTCAAACTCAAAGTATGTTCAAAAGTGAACCTTGGATATTTGCCCTTCTCCCCAAATGGTTTAACACACAATCTTCCCCATCTCAATTGATCTGACTCCACTGTAGGTTGTTTAGCCAAAAATCTTAGTTATTCTTGACTCTTTCCTTTATTTTCATTCCACATTTAAACTACAAGAAAATCTCATTGGCTCTACCTTGAAAACATAGCCATATTTTGAACACTTCCCATTACTTTTATTACTATCACTTTAACCTAAGCCATCGTCATCTCTTACAAGATTCACATAATGTACTTTCCTAATAGTTACCCTTGATTCTATCTTTGCCTGCTCACAGTGTAATCTCGACAGAGCAATCAGAATGATCCTTTCAAAATGTAAGTCAGATTATGTCACTCCTTTACTCAGGATGTGTGAAAAACCTGCAGTTTCTCCTGTTTTACTGAATGGAGTCCTACAATGTAGGACCTTGTGGAGTCCTACAATGAACTGAAAGCCTTCCAAGCTCTTCCCTCTGTCCTCATTGTTTCTCTGACCTCATCTTCTCTTTCTTCCTTGCTCATTCTATTCCAGACATACCTGACTCTTTGCTCTTTATTGAACAGCACAGGCCTCAGGGCCTTTGTATAGGATGAAATTTCCTTTGCTGAGGTTGCATGTTCCCCAGGTAGATATATGGCAAACTCCTTTACCTCCTTTAGGTCTTTTCTTAAATACTGCCTTTGTAATGAGGCCTATCAACCAAAGTTAGAACTACAACCTGTCCTGACTCCCTCATCCCCTTTACTCTATTTTTTAAAATCACACTTACCAACTTATAGTATGTTATGTAATTTACTTATTATTTACTTTGTATATTTTGAAATGTCTAGGTGTCTGTTTCCTCCCTCTAATTGTAAGGCTTTTCTTTGTTCATTGATGCATTTCAAGCATGGAGTTGGCTGTTACTAAATTTTGCTCACTTTTATTATGTAAACTTTTGTTTTTGAAAGTTTAAATATCTTGCCCCATTCAAAAGAGACAGGTTTAAATAGCTCTAACTTCAAATCCCTTCAATCTTTTAACTGTTCTATAAGGTTATAATTAGTACCTTAATGGAGAATTATGTTCAGTAGGGTGAAGTCAAGAAATGCTACCTGAAGGAATGACTGACCTTGGAGGATGGAATGAATTCCAAGCTAAAGTGAGGGAAAGGGCATTCCAAGAATGAGGAAAAGAATGAGCAGAAGTATAAATGGAACTGTTGCGGAGATGTGGCTAAGAAGCAGCTCACGGGCTGGATAGATCAGAGTATGGGGGCATAAAATACTAATAGGAAATAAGGCACCAATGGTTGGCTGCTGCTTGCTTTGGGGAGCCTTGGGGGCTAGGGTGATAACTTAGCATTTCATTTAGTAGTCACTGGAAAGTCATTTGATATTTTCAAGCAAAGGGGTGACACGATTAAAGATAAGGTTTAGAAAGATTAATATGTTGGTTGAGAGTAGAATACATTAGAGTTTGAAAAGGATAGGTGGGGAGTCAGTTAGAAAGCTATTATTGTTGTCCAAGCGAGGAGTAATGAGTGCTTCTGTGAGGACTGTGTAAGTGGGAGTGGAAAGAAGGGGAGAGAGATGACCTTGTGAAGGCACAATGAATAGAAGGAAGTGGAAGGAATATAAATTGGCAAATAGTATAAGGAGTGCTAGAAGAGTGGCTAAACATGATGACAAAGGTTTTAAACTAGAGTGACTGAGCAAATAGAAAATTAGAAGGAGCTAGTTTAGGAGGATCTGTTATGTCCTCTTTCTGGATGCTGCACTCAAACTACTGAGAGCTCAGGTTGGCAAAAAAAAAAAAAAATAAATAAATAAATAAATAAAAATAAGCCCCCTATTCGACCTGGAGGACAGCAATCCTCCCAGCATTCTTCTATTTCCCCATTCACTTATATAAGTGTTCCATCCACTTATATACTGTGAATAGAAAAATGTCTTTTACGTGATTGTTTTCAAGCACTGGTATAGTTCACTGGGTATACAAGATGCAAATTTTACTCTCTAATATATAGGAAAATGTTTCTAGGGGATTTGCGTGCTTGTGTGTGTGTGTGTGTGTGTGTGTGTGTGTCTTAATGGATTGCATTTGAATGGATCAACCCCAAACTCTCTAACAGCACTTGTTCCGAAGGTGTATTAACAGCTGTAGTAGCCTTCTCCTTGATGCCTCTTTTTATTACCTTGTTCCACCTCAACTAGGTCAGGACAGGACTACAAAAATACCTTAATTGCTACGATGATGGGAACTGAATTAATCTATAGCAGATGAACGAGGATAATGAAATCATTTTCTTTTCTCTCAATGGTCTGTGCAGCATCATCTCTTCTGATACACTTCAGTGTCTGACCTTTTTAACTGACAGGATGTTCACTGCTGAGGCTTTTTAAAGACATCTATCTCTCCACAGAAAAATGGAAGCCAGACATCCAAGACCGACTTATATTTGTCTGTGAATCAAGCTGTCATTTTTGTTCTGCCAGAGTCTGTTATCACGTCTGGACAAGTAATTATTCTCTAGGTTAGGTTCTTACAACCTTGAATTTTTAGGAAAGTCCTTGAGACTGAAAGCAGTCACTCTCTTACTGTTACAGTTCATGCATACTGGTGAGTTATGTGGTGGCTTGGCAGCTATTACTGCGATTAAACATTAGTCTATTAAGCACACAATTCTTTTAACTTTGCAAGAGCTTCTAGCCTCCATCTGTTTTCCTTATTTATTAAAATCCCTATTTAGTTCTCCTACTGCATTTAGGCAACTGGTAGTACATTCCCTAAAGAGTAAGTGTAAGCTGGGACATCGAAGGACATGATGGAGCAAGAACAGTTCACAAGCTTCTTTAAGTTCCTTGTATAGCCCAGCTGGAATCATGAAGTGGCAAAAAAGGGGGTTTCTAACTTTCTTCTTTCTCTACTGGAAACAAAGGAAACCTGTTACATGTTGCAAAATGAAGCTTGGGCACACCTGGAGTTGAGGACAAAGAACAGGAGGTCCCAGATTCATTTGCAGATGTTGGAAATACACTTCAGTACTAGGAACATGAAATCTAATTTAGAGTGATGCAGCTCACCTAAGTTACTAAGCATTCCGTATCAACTGAGAATTCAAGAGTTTCCAATGAAAACCTTAGGTCGGATTTCAGGGGAAAAAATCCTCAGTGAGAGATTTAATAATGTATAAAGAGGCCTGCACCTCCTACAGAATTCTGTTTGAAATAGAGAATTTCTAAAATAAAATTCTCATTACCTGCTTCTTGGAAGAGAAACCATTTGCAGGCAGTTAAATAGTCACTCAGTCACAGATATATTGTAGTGTGAATTTAAGTGTGGTGGTTTGATAATATTTTGACTACATTTTGAAAAGACCTTCCTCCTTTATCAGGCTCACTTTTCCTTAGAAGGTCACATTCACAGGCAGAAACTCCCTCTACCCCTTCCTGCTCTCCAGGCCCAATGATCCTGCTCCTGAGGATGTCATGATCAGTTGGAACTGGCACATTATCCAGAAATTTAATCTTTAAAATGTCATCAATAATATAAGGTCATGGCTCGGCACCCAAAATAAAGATTGGAAGGGACAGGAGGATTGAGAGTGAGAACCAGGGACTCAGTCCACGTTGTAGATTGAGAAGAATGAAGAGGAAGGCATCCTTTCCAGTTCCGAAGAATGACAGCACAGGCAAAGGGGCTGCATAGACCCCGGTGCACATCTTCATCTCCAAGTGATATGTGACCTTGACCATTCACCTTCTCTTCATATTTCAGGATGAATGACAGCCATTTCCTCTCTTGTCATTTATGTATGAAAGGCCCAAAGAATCTGTATCATTAGGTAAAACACTATTAAAACAAAATACAACATGACCACTAGTTTTTCCCATATGGATGTCAGAAAGGCACTAAATTTGAGGAAATCAGACTGCTTCTAAGAATTGTACTTTCTTTCCTAAAATCTGCTTCCCTCTTTAGCCTTGGGAATAGCTATTTTGTGTTGAGATAGCCTCATTTGAATACTTTATAAGAAAACAAAGAATATAGGACACTCAATTCATTAAAAAAGATTCACATGAAACATGGCTATGATTATAGGTATCTTTTTAAATGTACATAGTTGACAACAATTATTCAGTGATATCAGTATGACACAGGTATGTACTTATCAACACTTCCTGGCCCCAAGGTTGCATCACTTGTGTGGCATTTGTTGCATGGCTGACTTGTGTCCCTCATCTCTACTTTTGCTTATGCCTCTTTCACTTAGGACTAGAGCAAGAACAACTGCCCCTTCATTGGTTTTACTCTTATTCTTGGGACATACAGAGCAGTGATTTTCAATGCTTTGCCATTTGTTTGCAAATCAATTATTGGGTTTCCAATATAAAAGGGCTCTCATTATTTCTCAAGGGTAATCTTTGTCTACCAATATGTCCAACCAAACCTAGGAGGAAATTCTAAGAGAAAACCTGTTTTCTGTACCATGTAATCTAAACAATTTGGGGGAAAGAAACAATTTTTAGTTGTCTTTTAGGCTTAAATTGTGTGAGATTAAAAGAATTCTTCTTAATCTTCCTGTTCTATAAGCTTGTGGTTAATTTTTTTCTAAATATTGGACTCTGAAGGCCTTAATTAGTCAGAAAGAAAATTCAATTTCTTTAGGAAATTATCTTCCTCTTTCTTTTAGGAATCTGAGCTTTGCCAAACAGAAACAATAAATAGGAAATAGGGTGTCTTTTTGAAGCAATTGGAAAAGCCGGAATGCCATCTTTCAACTTGCAGTGTGCATTACCAAATGGGAACTGTTTTCTACAAAACATAAAAGGTTATTTTCCATGTGTTACTTGGCTTAGTGCTTGAAAAAAAAAACATTTTGTATTTAGAAAAAAGATTATTAATTGAGCTCCACAGCATGTCTCATCTAATCCTCAGGAAAATGCTTTATTTTTGAATAAGGGCTGGGGAGTATAGCAGTTGTACATGAGATTGATATAAACAAACATGTACCTTGAGATACCATATACCGGTTGGCATTACAGCAATAATGAAACTGTAATATAAGCTTCAGGACAGATTTCTCTAATAGGCAACTTCAAAAAATATTTTTGCAGTTGAAAGCTGTTTTCAGAAAACTGGAGGCACAGAATAAATGTTATTCCAAGGTCATTATGCCCAAGTTCTGCTCTCAATTTGGGTGCTGTTTTCTTTCTTTTTAAACTCTCCCTCTGAAATATGGGGATGTCTAGAATTCAGTTGTTTTAGGACATAGGCAAACCTGTTACATCTACTCTGTTTCACGCAGTATGTTTGTAGTGAGATTTGAGCCCAATGTCCTCAAAAGGTGTTTCACTTGAGCTGTCTGGATTCAAGGAAGCTCTTTTAACATACATCACTGACTTTTACTTAAAGCTGTCTATTATAGTGGCTGTTACCTAAGACTATTGTGTAACCATCGCCCTTGGTTTGTGGAAGGACATGTCTGTCTTTGCTCTTGATCATACCATCTGCCCACAGAAGGAAAATTTCCAGGCCAGTAATTATGTTCTGCAACATCCACATTTTTACCATCCCCACTCCATAGCAGGCAAAAAGCTACTGTTACGCCACAGAGATGACTGTTCACAATTCTGTCCCTTCCATTGGGGATTGAGTCCTTGGCAGGTGGTGGCTACTTAGGCTGACATTTGGGATTTCCCTTGCCAAGGTAGAGGCAGGTTCAGAAGGGCTAGGGAAGTTCTTGACCTAACAGCCGTGACTGCTCCTACCAGTGTGGTCATTGCAATAATGCCACACAATCAATCAGTATAGAAATGCCTTTCTTATCTTTTACAACACTACCACTGTGCTGAAGTGATGACTCCTGAAGGAAACTAAAAACATTTTCTGGACAGTGCTCCCCTGAATACAAAAATACTTCAGAATGCCACCCCCTGCAACTTACAACCCAGCTCCAAACAAATAGCTGAAATCAAGTTAGAGGAAGTTAGTCAATATCTCTCTCTCCATGACACCGGGGATTTTCTGGTAAGTCATAATTCAATCCTTTGTTAGAGGGAAGGAAAAAAAATGTAAATTAAAAACATCTCAGCCAAGCCATTCCCAGCAGCAATAACCGAACTCTCTGCTGGCTAAACAAGAGGCCACCAGACTGCTATCAGAACCTCTCTGTTTGCTATCAGTTTAGACCACAATTAATTTAGAATTTCTGCTTCCAAAGTAAAGTAAGGGAATACAATAATCCCAATTTACTTTTTTAATAAAAAGCTTAAGTGGAAAGAGCCCACTGGGAATGCTCAGCCCGGGCCAAGGTAATTCTCATCATGAGGAGAGGCGCCCGTTTAAAATGCACAGTCACAGGGCAGCCGATGTCTCTTCCCAGAATGCTTCCTCTGGGCTTAAGTGGGTTCTTTTATCTGTTTTTCTCTTTCTGTTTTTTTAAAAAAGTAAAGTTGGACTTGCAAACACTAGCAACAATTTCCTTAGAAAAGCAATTCTGAAAAATCAGGAGTCTCTGTTCAAAGAATGTTCTCCAAAAGCTATAGGGAGCAGAGGAATTAAGGAGCATATCATAAAACAAAATACATCAAATATACAAAGCATCCAAGTAGGAGACTTTGGATCTCCATGAACAGTTGGACACATCAGCCATAGCAGAGCAGGACCTGCGCAATTGGATATATACAGAGAAATGGGGGCAGGCATCTGAAGCGTATGCTCTAAGAGGCCTTGCTCAAGAAGGTGTCAGCAAGAACCAAGCATGGGTCACAGATGGCATCTGAGAAGGTACAGATTTTGCATGGGACTCTACTATCTGGGCTAACTAATGAGAGCAAAACAGGGTCCTTCTCTGAAGCACCAGAACTAGTGTAGCAGGCTAATTATTCAAGTTTGTTCTTAGGCATAGCGAACGGGAAATAGGCAGAGCTACTGAAACTTGGTGCAAGATGGAGGCATTGTCACAAAAACAAGTTCTCCAGTGAAATCCTAATGCCTGTATTTAATGGGTAGAATTTTTATTTGACCCTTCTGTGGATGACGACAATCACATCCCTTGTTTCTATGACAACAGAGTTTTCAGCTTCTCTTCCCATCCTTCTGCCCATACTCAGTCTCCTTCACTCTGTACTCCTATATGGCCATGTTTCAGTGTTTCCAAGAGACCCCTCAGTGACTGTCATTCTTTCACATGCTCTACTCCTCTATAGGTTTATCAGCAACAAATAAATGACTGTCTAATCAATTCCCACCCTTCTGAAAGCATTATACTTATATAACCAAGGATCTGCTGGAAATCTTCACCTGCATCCTAAAGGCACTTGAAATTAATCATCATATCTAAAATTAAAATTATACTCTTCAATCTTTCCCTCATCCTTCCTGGGCAAACTTGCCTTTCTCCTTCATTTCTCTACAGTTTTCACATTGTCATCTGCTATGGGCAGAGTCATGTCTCCCCTTAATTTGTATGTTGAGGCCCTAAATGCTCAAGGTGATGGTATTTAGAGATGGCATTTAGAGATGGAGCCTTTGAGATGCTATTGGGTTCCATGAAGTCAAAAGGATGAGGTTTTCATGATAGTGATATGAGATATATCACTTATGAAAAGAGATATGAGAGACCGTGCTGTCTCTTTCTCCCTGCATGGCCACAAAGAGGAGGTCATGTGATTGTACAAGTGGCAGCCATCTACAAACCAAAAGAATTGTTCTCAGAAAAAAACCTTGGTCTTAAACTCCTGGCCTCAAAACTTGATAAAAAAATTTCTGTTGTTTAAGGCATTCAATCTGGTATTTTTGTATGGCAGCCCAAGCTGACTAATATACCATCTTCAGTCACCTTGGATAGAGACCAAGCATTAATTTCAGTTTATTTTGTTACATTTACCTTTCATATTCAATCAACTTCTAAATTATTGACTCTCCTTCTCTGAGTTTTAAATATGTCCTCTTTCCTCCAACTCTACTGCTTCTGCTTTAATTCAGGTCTCTCTCTATATATGTGTGTATATATATATATGTTAAGGACACAGTAACATACAGAACGTCACAATGTTATTAAATTAAGAATTAAAAACAGGCCAGGCGCGGTGGCTTGGCCGGGCGCGGTGGCTCAAGCCTGTAATCCCAGCACTTTGGGAGGCCGAAACGGGCGGATCACGAGGTCGGGAGATCGAGACCATCCTGGCTAACACGGTGAAACCCCGTCTCTACTAAAAAATACAAAAAACTAGCCGGGCGAAGTGGCGGGTGCCTGTAGTCCCAGCTACTCGGGAGGCTGAGGCAGGAGAATGGCGTGAACCCGAGAGGAGGAGCTTGCAGTGAGCTGAGATCCGGCCACTGCACTCCAGCCTGGGTGACAGAGCAAGACTCCGTCTCAAAAAAAAAAAAAATAAAAAATAAATAAATAAATAAATAAATAAATAAAGAATTAAAAACAATATTGCAAATTAAACATTTTTATGTTTGGAAATTGAAAGAACTAGAAATGAATTAACAAAGTAAATACAGTAAAATTACATGTTTTAAAGTTAACAAAAATATATAATACACAATATTGTATATAATATAACACATATAAAACATTTATATAATAATAGCAAAATAAATAATTGCAAAATATATAATAATGGCAAAATAAATTTGTACAGCACACCTATGACATGAATTTACCCGTATAACAAATCAGCATATGTACCTCTGAATCTATTTTGTTTTCATATATATATATATATATGAAATATATCTATATATACCCATATATATATTCTCCTATTAATACCTTTTATTCTGCTAGGAAAAGTTTTCAGTATTTTCTTTGAAGTTGTAAATTTTTTTCCTCTGAATTAAAGGTTCATCTTTTTGAAGGTTTATATTTAATAGAAGTTGTCATCATTTTGTGTGTATTGTTATTGTTTTGTATTTAGTTTTAGATTTCCTGCCTGCCCTTTTTCCATATTTTTACACAAAATTTTTCAACTTTGTAGTAATCTCTACCCTGACTTGTCTTACCTACAATTCAGATATAGGTCTTAAAAACAGTTTCTCAGGATTCCTTATGTATGATATTTATGTTATCACAGGTAAAATTACTTGTTTACTGTTATATTTAGTAGAGAAGATTTTTAAAATATTTTTTCTGATCATAAAACTTAGTAATACATGTTTGTTATCAAAATATAAAAACTTACAAAGAAGAAACAAAAATCTCAAATTCTACCATACAGATATAGCTACTTCTAACTATGTTTTTATAATTTTCTGAGCATACCCGTCCACTTACATAATTTTATATTTGGTGTTTCAATGTATAGTGTTATGTAAGCATTACTCAAGATATCAAATATCTTTTTTTAAACTTTTATTCTAAGTTCAGGGGTACATTTACAAGTTTGTTACATAGGTAAACTTGTGTCATGGGGGCTTGTTGTACAGATTATTTCATCACCCAGGTATTAAGCCTGGTACCTATTTGTTTTTTTCCTGATCCTCTCCCTCCTCCCACCTTTCACCCTCTGAAAGGTCCCAGTGTGTGCTGTTCCCCTCTAAGTGTTTTTGTGTTCTCATCATTTGGCTCCCACTTACAAGTAAGAAAATGTATTTGGTTTTCTATTCCTGCATTAGTTTGCATTTTTTTTTTTTAATTATTATACTTTAAGTTCTAGGGTACATGTGCATAACGTGCAGGTTTGTTACATATGTATACTTGTGCCATGTTGCTGTGCTGCACCCATCAACTCGTCAGCACCCATCAACTCGTCATTTACATCAGGTATAACTCCCAATGCAATCCCTCCCCCGTCCCCCCTCCCCATGATAGGCCCCGGTGTGTGATGTTCCCCTTCCCGAGTCCAAGTGATCTCATTATTCAGTTCCCACCTATGAGTGAGAACATGCGGTGTTTGGTTTTCTGTTCTTGTGATAGTTTGCTAAGAATGATGGTTTCCAGCTGCATCCGTGTCCCTACAAAGGACACAAACTCATCCTTTTTTATGGCTGCAAACTAGTAATGGAATACTAGTTTGCATTTTTATGTTTGGAAATTGAAAGAACTAGAAATGAATTAACAAAGTAAATACAGTAAAATTACATGTTTTAAAGTTAATGAAAATATATAATATACAATATTGTATAAAATACATATAACATATATAAAACATTTATATAATAATAGCAAAATAAATAATAATCCTTAGATAATTGCCTCCAGCTCCATTCATGTCCCTGCAAAGGGCATGATCTTGTTCTTATTTATGGCTGCATAGTATTCCATGGTGTATAGGTACCACATTTTCTTTATCCGGTCTATCATTGATAGACATTTACATTTACATTTATTTCATGTCTTTACTATTGTGACTAGTGCTGTAATGAACACACATGTGCATGTGTCTTTATAATAGAATAATTATTATTTTGGGGGGGATAGTGTTGCTCTGTCACCAGGCTGGAGTGCAGTGCCACAATCTCAGCTCACTGCAACTTCTACCTCCTGGGTTCAAGTGATTGAACCCTGCCTCAGCCTCCTGAGTTGCTGGGACTACACGCAATTACCACCACGCTCTGCTAATTTTTGTATTTCAGTAGAGACAGGGTTTCACCATGTGTGCTAGGATGGTCTCGATCTCTTGACCTCGTGGTCCACCCATCTCCGTCTCAAGTGCTAGGATTGCAGGTGTGAGTTTTATATTCCTTTGGGTATACACCCAGCAATGGATTGATGAGTTGAATAGTATTTCTGTTTAGGTTTTTGAGTGTATATTAGTTTAGCCATTGTGGAAGACAGGGTAGCATTTAATCTTTTTTGAAAAGATAATTTTAAAATACATATAACATTAAAAGGTGGAGGCACCATAATCTATAAAGCCATTGCTCTATTGTTGAATATTTAGATTACTTCAATTTCTATATGGCTGTCAAAAAGTGCTATCAATTGCAGTACATACTTACATATAGTTTTCATATGTTTACCTGTTTAAAATTATTTTCAAGTAGAATTTCTGTTTTAAAGATGTACACTTTTTAAAGCTAATTTTTATATTGTCAAAATTCCCCAGAGAAATGTCATACTAATATACACTTTCATCAATACTACAGACTGTTCCAATAGCAATATATTTTTATAACTTGCTTCAAATGCTATTGAATTAAGTATTGTTCATTCTGTTCTATTTTTTTCTTATTTCTGTGGCTTAGATGGGGCAAAAAAAAAATTGTTTAGGAAACATTGAAATATTAGAATGGTTACATTGATATTTCTTTCGATTTTATATTAAAGAAAATTAATTTATCTTGCTCTTACTGTCTGTATTTCCCTATAAAAATGTAAAGAAGCACATTAGATGACATTAGATGAGAGTTGAATGCGTACCATTTCCTAAGAGCCAGGAACACTTGATACTATAATTTACTTAGGACTTTTTTTTTATTTTTGTATAGGCTAAGACTGTGTAAGACTGTCTATCAAAACTAAGTCTTTCCTAGACCTGTGTACATATCAATATACTATAATGAATATTTTGGTCTTAACAGTAATGGGAAGAGTTGATTATATAAATACCCGTTTTATGTGATTTTGATCAAGGGGTTGAACAAACAGATGAGACATTCTTCTTTTTCTTTATAAATACTCTTGTTCACAAGCAAAGTGAACTTGGGTAAGAAGTACTTTGAAACGGGCCGACCTTAGCACTATCCAATTTTGGATTCGGGTCTGGCATTATGTAAGTCTGAACAACCTAAACTTTGCAGTATATGCTGATGTCTGACAATTGTTTCATTTATTTTGAGGTCACAGAATCTGTGGGTAAGGTTTGATTTCACCAGAAAGAAATGGAGATAAATATCTACTTTAAAACATCTAGAGAACCAATCAACCCAATAATGTGTAGTGGTGACCTTAGCCAGAGATGAGGCAAAAAAAAAAAAAAAAAATCTTCCAAGTCTTAGGGTTTGGGTAGGCTCAGGGCTAGAAGTGGACATGCTCCACTGTTGCTGGGACTTGGGGAGAAGCTCTTCTTAGTTAGAGGTCACATATCAGAGAGGAACGTCAGATATTTACACAATAAAGGGCAATGTGAAGTCTTGTTGTTATTCTCCTCTGGTAGTTCCTATCTTTTCATGTGTTAAATTCTACAAAAACAAAAAAGTCTTACGAAATGTTACCACCCCCTTAATGTGGTCTGCAGGCGATTAGCATTAAGGCCTGACCCATGTTTAGAACAAAACGATACAGGAGAGAAGCAGCCTGCAGTGTATCAATTCATGGTGGCCAAGACATTTCACAGGATCCTGGAGTCCAGAGCCAGAAAGCAGGATGAGGATCCATAGTGCAATGGGTATGAATTTATAAACATGCCCCAGGAGGTTCCAGAAATAATTAGAAAGAAAATCATAGCAGAAAAAAATGTGTCTAAAGTCTAATGAGGTGAAGATTTATAGTGTTAAGAGTTGAGCATAAAAAGAAAGTGTGACCCAATACTTAGTGTAATCTTGAATAAACTATTTAATTCCCCCATACTATTGCAGTAAACTTAATCTCCCACACTTCTTTTCAGTATAAATAGTAATCTTACTTCTTTTCATTTTTTAAAACCATTTTAGGAATATCTGTATAGAGTTACCCGATTAACCATTTTGACTAACCAAATTCAGTGACGTGATTGATTTAGCTAAATTATATCTCATGGTAGAGACATTTGATCAGTTGTTTTGCAATGGTAAAAAGACAATTAATTCTACCTTAGGTGTCTACTTGCCAAATTAAAACATGCAGATTACTCAATGTTTTCTTCAACTTGAATTAACAAAACCTTTATATCTTCCCCGATTTTTTGTAAATTATTTAAAACTTATTTTTAAAAAGTATATGAAACTCATATATTAAAAAAGTATATAAAAACTCTTCAGAAATGTTCAGTTGTGAAAATTAAATTTGACCACTACATTCTAAGGAGTGGTCTGGCTAGCTCTGAATATAAGGAATCATCACTTTCTTGATCTATTTGAGATCAGCAAGTAACAAGAATAATAATAATCATCAAAATCTGTATGTTTAGAAGCTTAGATTGTTCATAAAAGAAAAATGTCATATACTAGACTTCAGTAGTCAGTTTCCTAGTATGCCAAAGGTAAACAAGATTAAGGAAAAAAAATGTTATCTTGATTCATCACTAAGAATGCAATAAAAATGTTAATTCACACCTGTATTGAAAGTAAGTAAAATATATCTGATATATACAACACACTAATGGAGTAAAGGTCATTCATGAGCATCGAGCCTGTCTACCTTCCTTGGAAGCAAAAATTGAAGAGATTATTATTTTTTCTTTCCTAAAGCCCTTTTCATTGCAACAGAACAAACAAAAATAAATTTATCTTGTTTTTTGATCATGTCTTTGGTTGCAAAAAGAGAGAGCATTAGGCGAAGTATATCCTCAATAAAAGACTCTGCCATAGGATGAAACCAGCACCTTCATTATGAAAATAGTTATAAGGGAAGACAATATAATCACTGAGAGAAAATGAAGTTTCACTTTCCCAAAAAGATTTTTGTAAGAAATAAAAATAACGGATGTATTGGCTTTGTAAAAGATGGTGTTATGTTCTTGTAAGACGCCTTTCATTATTGTGTTTCTGTGAACACACGATTTCCAAAGGCAACTTACTAGTGTTTCCATATTTGATCAACATCAGATTTAAATCTGTTTTAAGATTTAGAACAAAATATGCTCATTCACTTTCAAGTTACAAAAAAAGATAACATTTCATTCTTTTTAAAAAATCTACCTCCTATGTGCTACTTTAGCTCAAATATTAAAAGTTTAAATAGCATTTATGACAAGATTATCATTCTTAGCAAAGCAAGAAAATTAACTTGGGTTACAGGCTTTAGCTTTTTCAAGGGTTGTCAGAATTTCAGCAGAAACTGGATTCTTTGTACAAGATGGTCCAGGAAAAACACAGCCCCTCTAAATGACATTCTTTTTTCCTCAGCTTTTGTATGAGAGTCAAGAAAGGATATGGTCAAATCATAACACTACAGATCCTTCTTAGACCCTATGTTGTACATGAAGATTTTGAGATTCAGCGATAACAGCAAAGGAATAAATGTAGGATGAGAGTCAGAGTGAATTGAATTCATTGTTTTCTACAAGAATAAAAATAAGGATGAAAATACAGACCAAAGGACCATTATCTGTCAATTAGATGTGGCTTCTGTGGATACTCTAACAAACAAGTGACATTTTCAAACAAAAGTATGGTGTGGGTAAAAATTTCCACAACAGTGGCCCTCTCCTTCTGGAAGATAAATATCGTCCTCTTTGCATGTTCCACTTCCAGACTTTGTTGCTAGTCTCTCCTTTTTATTTCATATTTTAAGATATAATAGAAAACAAATGAGTAAACAAACTTCTACACTCAAACAGGTCAAACAGTCCTTATGTAGACAATGTAAATGCCATATTCTCTACCATTCTCAAGTTTATGTTAACTGAAACCACCTAGCTAGAGAGGAGCACAAATAGAGGCCCCAAGTTGATGAGCCTAATCAGAAGAATGAGTTAAAATTTTACAATGTTAGAATATTAACTTGCAGCAAGACTCTTTTTATTACCATGAAATCCGTATTATATTTAAGATGCTTATCTCAGCCTCTATATCTCCTCAAAGGAACTCTTTTCTTGTTCAAAATCACACTTAGAGAGTAGACTTAGTCATATTCCCCAGGGAGATAAAATAGGTCTTCTGATTAATGTTTTGTTTGAGTGTGTATCACTTACCCGAAACAGAAAGGCTTGTTGCTGAATTGAAATGTCTTTGATGTAGGCTGTTTACTGTCATGTTCACACTTTCCCAGGAGACTCTAAAGTGGCTCTGCTGTTGATGGTTGCCTTACTCATGAAGGAGAGACCTGTTAATCAAGTATCAGAATCAATCTTATTGTTAATTTTTGTTTGACCATGGATTGACAGAACAATTGGTGGTGACATGAATTAAAATTAATCTGTTGCCTGACACCCAAAACTAAATACCTGTGTTTAAAAATGTGAAAATGTTAAACATACAGAGGACAGGAAAAAACAAACAAACAAACAAAAAAAAACACCATGAACTCTCAAGAATTAATTGAAGACGTTATTTGTAAGAAAGCTAAAGATCAATTGAAATGATACAGGGAAACTAGCTTCCAGAGAAAATGGATGTTTACTGAGAATCCCAGGTATTAGATGGAAATGCTCTATAATCAGTAAAAACCTGAAATCACACTAATTCCTGTAACTCTAGGCTTGAATGGCACAGAATATGCAGTTTTGCAGCAGGAACTCCAAATGCCAATATTATCTTCATTCAACAAACTTCTATCACTTGGTTCAAGTCTCTTAATGAGACTTAATGAGACTTGAACCAAGTGATACATTAAAGTTTATATTTGTTTTGGAAACATAGTTCAATGTTTCAGAGTTTTCTTTAACCATTTTTTTTTAATGCATGAATTTAGTTCTGATTTGTATATGGGATAAGATGTAGTTCATGATTAAAGCATTAAGTATTGGATTTGTGTTTAGTTTGGTTCAAAAGTCTTTCTAGTTTGATCTAACTTTGAGTTTAAATTTTTCTAGGTGAAATATTGCTTCAGTATACTGTTTCTAAGCAGGTGGATGGCAGACCACAAAGAGATACTTGGAGGAAGTGTGAGCCTAATACACCATTCTAACTGTGAGTAATGGGTTCTGTTAATTCTATTCTATTAGATCATAAACACACAGTTTGGTCAACAGTATGCAAACTAAGCAAAGCCCTAATCCCCAAATCAGGTGGTGAGGATGTGGAGGAATTGGAACCCTCAAGTACTGTTGGTGAGAATATAATGGTGCAGTTGCTGTGGAAAACAGTATGGCAGTTCCTCAAGAAGTTAAAAATATAATTATCATATGATCCAGATATGCCACTTTTGGGTATATAGTCAGCAAAAATGAAAGTTGGGACTGGAAAAAAATGTTTACACTTATGTGCATAGCATGTTATTTATAATAGTCAAAAGATGGAGACAACCAAAGTGTCAAATGCAAACCATTGAATAATAAACAAAATTATGTGCATATATATGCAGTTGAATATTATTCAACCCTAAAAAAGAAGGCAATTCTGACATGTGTTACACCATGGATGAACCTTGACATTATGCTAAGTAAAATAAACCAATCACAAAAGGAAAAAATCCTGTAAAATTTCATTTGAATGAGATACTTAGAGCAGTCAAACTTATAGAGATAGTAAGTAGGTGGTTGCCAGGGGCTAGGAGAAAAGGGATATGGAATTTAATAGGTATAGAGTTTCAGTTTTGCAAGATGAAAAGAGGTCTGTGGATTGATGGTGATTTATATAGCACAGCAGTGTGAATATACTTAATGCCACTGACCTGTATACTTAAAAATAGGTAAGACGGTCAATTTTACGTGATGTTCTACCACAATTGAAATTGGAAAAAATTATTCGGATGAAATTATGAAATAAATTTTTGTTCAATGTTTTATTTGTGTCATTACCATGAAATATTTCTAAAAGATGATGAAGAAATAATTTTCTAAGAAAATATTGAGGCCCTGTGTATTAGACTCAATTACTCTTTAGAAAAGTAATTAACTTTTAACTTCACAGATGTGTAATATCAAGTAAAATAAATATCTGATCAGCTTTAACTAATTTAAAAAAATCATCTAATTATAATATAAGAAATATGTTTTCATTATTGTTGTAGGTACTGAACTCTCATAGAGCAGGAAGTGAGAAAATATATTTTAAACAAGATATCTCAAAGTAGGACCTACTTAGATATTATACCTTTGGGGTGAATTTAAAAAGTTGTATTTCAAATGCTCTGATCATGAATGAGAATGCTGAAGTGTTGTCATCTTTCAAAAACCTATTTCATTTTTTACACATCTTTTTTGAGGTATGTGTACATAAAATACACCTCTTGTAAGTGTACAAATTTAATGATTTTTAGTATATTTAAACAATTGTACAACCGTCACCACAATTTTATATTAGAACATTTTCATGACATGTATAGTGTTCCTTTACATCTCTCTGGTGTCAATTCACATGATCACCCCAGGCTTAGGCAAGCACTGGTCTGCTTTCCTTCTCCATAGTTTGCCTTTTCTGGAAATTGCATGTAAACAGGATTATATAATATATAGTCTTCTGTGTCTGGCTTTTCTCACTTAGCTTAATGTTTTGAGGTTCATTCAAGTTTCAGTAGTCCATTCTTTTGTATTACAGAATAGTATTCCATTGTAAGAATATACCACATTGCATTTATCTACTTTGACAGGCATTTAGAGGTTTCTAGTTTATTATGAAGAATGCAGTTATTGTTCACATTCAAGTCTTGGACAAAAGTTGTCACTTTCTTCGGGTAGATATTGATTCATGGAATTGATGCGTGATATGGCTTGGATCTGTGTCTCCACCACATTTCATGTTCAATTGTAGTCCTTAATGTTGGAGATGGGGCCCGGTGTGAGGTAATTGAATGATGGGGGTAGATTTTTCATGAATGGTCTAGCACCACCCCCCTGGTGCTGTTCTTATGATAGTGAGTGAGTTCTTGTGAGATCTGGTTGTTTAAAAGTATCTGGTACCTCCCTCCTTGTTCTCTCTTGTTCCTGTTATGATCATATAACATATCTGCTCTGCCATTGCCTTCCACCATTATTGTAAGCTTCCTGAGGCCTCCCTAGAAGTCAAACAGATGGTCAGCATCATGTTTCCTATAAAGCCTACAGAACCATAAGCCAATTAAACCTCTTTTCTCTATAAATTATTCAGTCTCAGGTATTTTCTCGTAGCAATGCAAGAACGGCCTAATACCATGGATCATATGATAGGTTTTGTGTTTAATTATTATGAAACTTACAAGCTATCTTCTACATATTTCATTCTACTTTAATGTTTCTTCATATTCCTACCAACGATTGGTATTATCAGGCTTTTTGATTATAGCCATTCTAGTGACTATGTAGCTCATTGAAATTTTAATTTACGTTTTTCTAATGAGCGACATTGAGCATCTTTTAATGAACTTATTGGCTTTTTAATATTTCTTTGATAAAACCTTTTGGCACTTTTCAATTGGATTGTCTTATTAATAAGTTATAAGAGTTTTCTAAATATTTATGATTAAATCCTTAATGAGAGATATGATTTGCAAGTATTTTCTCCCTGTCCATGACTTATTATTTTATCTTTAATAATGTCAACAAAAGTTTCATTTTTATGAAGTCTAATTTGTTACCTTTTTATTCCATGAAATGTGCTTTGTGTGTCTTATCTAAGAAACATCCTCCAAACCCAAGATCACTGATCTTTTTTTCGTATAGTTTCTCTGAAAGTTTTATAATTTTAGCTCTTAACACTTAGGTCTATAACACATTTTCACATTTTTAGCTGATTTATATTCAGGACGTGAGGTAAAGGTGTAAGTTCAGTTTTGCAGATGAATATTCAATTGTTATAGCACCATTTGTTGAATAAACTATCCTTTCATCATTGAATTGTCTTTGCATTTCTGTCAAAAATCAACTGATCATAAACTTGAGGATTTTTTCTTGCCTATTCTTAAGCCAGTACCACATTGTTTTGATTACTATAGCCTTAGAGTTTGTTTTGAAATTGAATGGTATAAGTTATCCTATGCTGTTCATTCTAAAAATTGCTTTAACTATACTAAGTCTTTCATGTTCTATCTATAGATAAATTTGAGGAGACCTGCTCTACTAATATGGAGTCTTCCAATCTGTGAGTATGGAATTTTTCTCCACAGATCTTTCTTAATTTATCTCCCAAAGTTCTGTAGTTTACCATATACAGGTCTCATATTTCTTTTGTTATATTTATTCTTAAATATTTTGTTATTTTTATATTATGAATAAACAACTTTCTTAGCTTTACATGCAAATTTTTCATTGCTAGTATCTACAAATAGAAGTGATTTTTACATTTATCTTTTATACTTTGATTTTTAAAGACATTTATTAGTTCAATTATGTTTTTGGTACATTTCTTAGAATTTTCTATATGTAACATTATATTGCCTTTGAATAAAAACTGTTTTGCTTCTTCTTTTCAAATGTCTATGACTTTAATTGCTTTTCCTTACTGAATACATGGGCTAGAACCTTCTCTTTGTTAATAACAGACATTCTGGCCTTGTTTATGATCTAAAACAAAACATTGTCTTGTACAGTTAAGTATGATATTAGTTGCAGTTTTTCATGAATACTGTTCAGCAGGTTGAGGATCTTTCCATATAAGATTTTTGAGTTTTTATCATAAATAGGTGCTGAATTTTGCATTTTCTGTGTTCTTTATTAATATCAATAATTCTATTAATTGGTTTTGAATGATAAATGAACCTTGCATCCCTGGGATAAATCCCACTTGATCATCATGTATAATCCATTTTATGTTTCTGAAATGTGTTTGTTAAAATTTATTAAGGGCTGTTGCATCTATATTTATAAAGAATATTGACCTATAGTTTTATTGTGATAGGTTTGTATGGCATCATTTTGAGAGAGATATTAGACTCACGGATGATTTGGAAAGTATTTCCTTTTTTATTTTCTGAATTTGAGTAGGATTATTTCTTCTGTAAATATTAAATAATTCACCTGTGAAACCATTTAGGCTTGGACTTTTCTCTGTTGAAAGATCTTTAATTAATAATTACTAACTCAGTTTCTTCTTTTCTTGATTAAAAAAATATATTTAGGAGGTACAAGTGCAGATTTCTTACATTTATGTATTGCAGAGTGGTAAGGTCTGGGCTTTTAGTGTACCCATCACTCAGAGAGTGAATACTCTACCCAATAGGCAATTTTTTCAGTCCTCACATCTCCACCCACCCTCCCATCTTTCATAGTCTCCAGTGTCTATTATTCCACTTTGTATGTCCATGTTTAGTCATTGTTTAGTTCCCACTTATAAGAGAACATACAGCATTTGACTTTGTTTCTGTAACTCTGTTTCTTTTTAAATCCATCACATCTCTGTGGATTTTCTATTTCTTCTTGAGTTTGTTTTGGTAATTTGTGTCTTTCAAGGCACTTGTCCATTTTATTAAATATCTATGTGGTCTAATTTGTCTAC
Organism: Theropithecus gelada; assembly: GCF_003255815.1. Lineage (NCBI taxonomy): Eukaryota > Metazoa > Chordata > Mammalia > Primates > Cercopithecidae > Theropithecus > Theropithecus gelada. The sequence continues at coordinate 448,878 of NW_020257668.1, forward strand.
ATTAACATGTTACGATATTCCTTTGTGACTATTTTAATTTCTCTAGGTTAACAGTGATGTTCCCCATGTAATTCCTGATTTTTGTCATTTGTCATTTGGTCATTTCTGTTTTCCTTGTTCTATAAAGCTAAAGTTATACCTATTTAATTGATTTTTTTAAGGAATCACATCTAAGTGTCATGATTCTCTGTTGTTGTTCTGATTTCTATTTCATTGATTTTACTCTGGCTTTTATTATATCCTTCCTTCTGATTACTTCGGGTTTCTCTAGTTTTTCAAAGTGAAATAGATTATTGATTTGAGATTAGTATTCTTTTCAAACATAGGCCTTTGAAGCTATAAATTTGCCTTTGTGACCTTGAAAATAATGTGTATTCTGCTATTGTTAGGTGAAGTGTTTTATAAGTATGAATTAGGTCCAGTTAGTGTTGTCCAAGCCTTTTATATCTTTCCTGATTTTCTGTCTAGCTGTTCTAGCAATTATTGACAGTGAGGTACTAAAATCTCTAACTCTAATTTTTTGATTTATCTATCTCTTCTTACAATCCTGTTAGAATTTGCTTCATGTATTCTAGGACTTTTTAAAATTAATATGGCCATTATATTTTTCTTATAATTACAATTTGCAAAAACTACATATGTATATACACACACACATACACACACACACACACATCCTTTTACTTTCAATCTGTGTCTTTGAATTTAAAGTAGTCTCTTGTAAACAGTATATCATTGGACCTGCTCTTTTGTTTAGTTTTACAATCTGTCTATTGATTGGTGTTTATCCCATTCACACTTAATGTCATTGATATATGAATTTACATCTGCCATTTTGTTATTCATTTTCTTTAAAGTTTTATAATATTTTCTTTCTTCACTCTTCTTTCATTTATTTTGTATTAAATACTATTCTGTGTATCCTTTTAGTTTCTCTGTCAATATTTTAAATGACATGTTTAAAAGTTATTTCTTAGAGGCTGCTCGAGGGATTACAATATATATCATTTTATCAATATCTATCTTATTCTGAAACTCCTTAAATACAGTTAAATATAGCAATTTTGCTCCATTATACCTTCGTTTCTTCCACATTACTTTTTGCTAGTTTGTACATATATTTTTGCTAGGAATATAGATTTAGAAAAGAAAACACAAATTACTTAATGTTTTGTATTTATTCACATATTTCCCATTTACTGTGCTCTTCCTTTCTTCTTATGGAGTTGGGTTACCATGTCCTTTTCTTTCACCTTTTCAGTGCTGCTAACAATAAAGTCCCTCAGCTTTTGTTTATCTAGGAATGTATTATTTTCATATTCATTTTTGAAAGATAGCTTCACTTAATATAAAATTCTTGACTGACAGGTTTTTTTTTCTTCCAGCACTTAGGATATGTCATTTCACTGCCTAATATTTCCTATTGTTTCAAATGGGAAGTCAGCAGTTTAGGATGTTGCTCTCTGTACATGATGAGTCACTTTTCTCCTGTTGCTTTCTAGAGTTTTTGTTTGTTTCTGGCTTTCACTAGTTCAACTGTGATGTGTCTAGGTGTGCAAAGCTCTTTGTGTTATTCTACATGGGATTAATTTATTTTACGTGGGATCTGTTGGTTAATTTTTAAAACTTCAAATCAATGAAGTTAGAATTGTTTTTCTTTCTTTTATTTTGCTCCCCTTTCATTTGTGGCCCTCCTAGGACTCCATTACAAATATGTTCATATGTGTAATACTGTCTACAGATTTGTGTGACTTTCTTCATCTTCATCTCTCTGTATTTAAGATGATGTAATTCCTACCAATCTGTCTTCCAGTTCATTGATGATTTCTCTTGCTGCTATATACAACCTGTAATTAATCTGATTTAGTAAAATGTCATTTCAGTCATTGTGCTTTCAATTCTATAATTTTATTCAGTTCTTCTCTATAGTTATTACTTATTGATAGTCTCTATTTGATGAGTCATTATGTATTTATTTATTTATTTATTTAATTCATTTATTTTTTATTATTATACTTTAAGTTCTAGGGTACATGTGCACAACGTGCAGGTCTGCTACATATGTATACTTGTGCCATGTTGCTGTGCTGCACCCATCAACTCGTCAGCACCCATCAACTCGTCATTTACATCAGGTATAACTCCCAATGCAATCCCTCCCCCCTCCCCCCTCCCCATGATAGGCCCCGGTGTGTGATGTTCCCCTTCCCGAGTCCAAGTGATCTCATTGTTCAGTTCCCACCTATGAGTGAGAACATGCGGTGTTTGGTTTTCTGTTCTTGTGATAGTTTGCTAAGAATGATGGTTTCCAGCTGCATCCATGTCCCTACAAAGGACACAAACTCATCCTTTTTTATGACTGCATAGTATTCCATGGTGTATATGTGCCACATTTTCTTAATCCAGCTGTCACTGATGGACATTTGGGTTGATTCCAAGTCTTTGCTATTGTGAATAGTGCCGCAATAAACATACGTGTGCATGTGTCTTTGTAGCAGCATGATTTATAATCCTTTGGGTATATACCCAGTAATGGGATCGCTGGGTCATATGGTACATCTAGTTCTAGATCTTTGAGGAATCGCCATACTGTTTTCCATAATGGTTGAACTAGTTTACAATCCCACCAACAGTGTAAAAGTGTTCCTATTTCTCCACATCCTCTACCATAAAAATCCTAGAAGAAAACCTAGGTAGTACCATTCAGGACATAGGCATGGGCAAAGACTTTATGTCTAAAACACCAAAAGCAATGGCAGCAAAAGCCAAAATTGACAAATGGGATCAAATTAAACTAAAGAGCTTCTGCACAGCAAAAGAAACTACCATCAGAGTGAACAGGCAACCTACAGAATGGGAGAAAATTTTTGCAATCTACTCATCTGACAAAGGGCTCATATCCAGAACCTACAAAGAACTCAAACAAATTTACAAAAAAAAAACAACCCCATCAAAAAGTGGGCAAAGGATATGAACAGACATTTCTCAAAAGAAGACATTCATACAGCCAACAGACACATGAAGAAATGCTCATCATCACTGGCCATCAGAGAAATGCAAATCAAAACCACAATGAGATACCATCTCACACCAGTTAGAATGGCGATCATTAAAAAGTCAGGAAACAACAGCTGCTGGAGAGGATATTTCTTTATTTTTAAAATTCTTTGGTTATATCTATAATAGCTGCTGTGAAGTTTTTTTCTTTTTATTTTTTATTTTCTTTTTTATTTTTTGAGACAGGGTCTCACTCTGTTGTCCAGGCTGGAGTGCAGTAGTATGATCACAGCTCACCAGTCACGACCTTCCAGGTTCTGGTGATCCTCCCACCTCTGCCTCCCAAGTAGCTAGGACTACAGGTATGTACCACCACACCTGGCTAATTTTTTGTATTTCATGTACAGTCAGGTTTTCACCATGTGCCCAGGCTGGTCTCAAACTCCTGGACTCAAGCGATCCACCTGCCTCAGCTTCCCAAAATGCTGCGTTGAGGCATGAGCCACCATGCCTGGCCAGAAGTTTTCAGTGCTAAATTCATCATTACCCACTCTGAGACAACATATATAGACTTCTTTTCATGTTTTGAGTATAGGTCATACTTTTCTGTTACTTTACCTGATAGTTAATTTTATGTGTTAATTTGCTGGGTTATGATGTCTGGATGTTTAGTCGAGCATTATTCTGGATGTTTCTGTAAAGATGTTTTTGAATGAAATTGAGATTTAAGTCAGAGGACTTTGGGTAAAACAAATTACCATCCACAAGGTGGATGGACCTCATCCAGTCAGTTGAAGGCATTAATAGGACAGACTGATCTCCCTGAGAAAGAAGGAATTCTGCCAGCAGACTGCCTTTGCACTTGAACTGCAATTCTTTCTGGAGTCTCCAGCCTGCCAGCCTATACCATCAGATTTTGGATTCACTAAGGCTCCATAACTGCACAAGCCAATTTCTTAAAATAAGTCTCTCTATATATTTACACATCCTGTTGCTTTTGATTCTCAGGAGAATCCTAATATAATTTGCATAGCTCATAATTTTTTTTGAAAACTAGATTATATGATATATGTAGTAATTCTGGAATCTTATTTTGTTTGTTTTATTAACTTGACTGGATTTAGACTGTGGAATCTGTTTCCTCCACACTGTGGCATCGATAGCTCTGCTCAATTTTTAAAATGCTATTCTTATTTTTAAGCTTGGTTTTCTAGGGGTTGCTCCTGTTTTTTCATAGTTTAGAGGTCAGCCAATGATTAATCACAGGTTGTGCTTAAACATCTTGAGACTGTGTAAGGCTTCCAACCTCCGCCAATTGATGTGTGAGTCAGTCAGGGAGCAAATTCAATGTTATGATAACACGACTTGGTTTTCCTAACTACACTTCATATCAAGTCATCCCCCTCTAGCAGCAATGCTGCTAGTTTTCATGGCTAGCCTCATCCTGGTTACATTAACTGTGCCAGAGTTACAGAATCTTTCTGTTCTTATACAAAGTTAAGCAGTTTTTCTTGAATAAATGCTTCTAAATTTATTGTTTGCCAATGGTTAATTTCCAGAGAACTAAAATGGTTATGGCAATTTCGTCCATTTTTATGAAAGTTTTTCTGGAAGAGGACTCACTGATTTCTCTACTCTGCTATTGCTTGAAGTTTCACTCCGAAAATCTATTTCTTTTGAATCTGCATCTTTCATGTATAACATGCATCTCATCCAAGGTTGAATCGGCACTTTTGACTCCTTCAGTCTACCCTCTGACCACTCAACAGCAAATGTCACAGAGGTCCATTCTTAGCCCCGGTCTTTCAATGTTAACTCTGGCCTATATGAAGTTGTAGAAAGCAAACTTGTCACATTTGCCAAGAGCCCAAGGTGTAAAATGGAAACTAATTATATAGATGACAAAAATCAGAATTTCGTCAACTGGTTAAGAAGCAATAAGGATTAACATAAAAACAAGTGTTTAGGTTCTGAGGATCAATTGCACAGGTATCATTGACTGGTTTGCAGCCTCTCTGCATTACTTCTTTCCCCTATGTATTTTCCTAACCATCCAACCAGGGAAAGGTTCAGGTTTATTTCCTGACTATCCATATGATGTTTAAGCTTTCATGTCAGGTAATGTTCATGAGTGTGTCTATCTCCTTGCTTGTTGCATATATTAGTCACTGAGTGAATGGAAATTTTATTATTGCAAACCAAATGTTTCTGGATTCCTCATCTATTTCCTCATGCTTTCTAAAAATTCTAAGCATCTGTCTATAGAATCACAATTTTTCTTTTCTCTGTTGTTAAGAAAATGAGTAGAAATCCTGGCTTCTCCTTATCTTTCGTTCCTTATATTCATTCACTTTGCTATCTTTTGCTAGTTATTTTATCTATAAAATATTACTTTGTGAATTTCTGTTTCCACTAACCTAACAAGACTCTCACCACCTTATACCTATATTATCACAATCGCTTCGTAATGCTCACCTGACATTGGTCAGGACATGCAGTGGGGTTTTCAGGGATAGGCAAGAATGAGCAACTCAAGTTCTTTTATTTTGATTTACTCTTGAAGCAGCTATAAAGCAGGAGGCAATATACATGAAAAAGACAAAAATGCAATGCTTGCACAGTTTTTGGATTTTCTTGGTATCTTGTAAAAGCATGTTCAAACTGTAGTCTTGGCATCCTACGTGGTTTGAAACATCCATTAGGACAGAGAGTTCAAGAATAATGATATCGCTGTCTTTCATAACTCAGGTATATCGGCCCTCAAAAGTGAGGTATTTTTTATCATAGAATACTATAATTCTGCTCCTCAGTTTGCCTGATATTCAAATAAAGGGCTTGGAAATTCTTGCTGTGTTTGCAGACATTGTCTATATTCAATGCCCCCTATTCTTTTTCCATTCACTCCTAGCCTCATGCTAATCTAGCTTTTGTCTCCAATATTCTGTTCCGAATATACCCCCTTTTTAAATTTTCAATTAACTCCACATTGTTAAATCTTATGGCCAAATTCTTCACCTTATTTGTGCCACCTAAAAATTTGACACAGTATCTCATTCCATCCTCCTTGATACGTGGTCAGTTAGCTGCCAAGATACAGGGGCTGCTGATCTTCCATTTGCTCTTCCCAAGGCACACTTTATTCATCTCCTTTCTTGTGTTTGGCCCTGTGAGGCTAACCTGCAAGGATTACATCAATAGGCTCTTGTGCCTTCTGGCTTTCAGTGACATCCAGTCAATGAGAAGCCCTAGTAAGAGATGAGAGGGAGAAGGATGAGGTCAGGTATGTATTTTCTTGACTCCCTCCCTTGAAGGTTGCCTTGAGCTGATTGTATGCCTTCTCTCACAGTAGTGAAATCTATCCAACTCCCTCCTTCAATTTATAATCAACTCTACCCAACTGTCTCCCTCAATTTATAATAAACTCCCTCCTTGACTCATGAAGTCTAGAGACAACTAGCATTGGGACACTTTACTATCGCCAGTGGTTTCCTGAACCCACAGCTTTGTAAACAATTTTCACTACCTCTATTTCCACTGGTATCACTCTACTCCAAGCCTCCTATTTTATGTCGGTTATAGCACTAACCTCACCTCCTGTTTCAGTTTGTGACCTCTTAACTCTATCCATGAGTCTATTCTCAACACAGCAGCCAGAGTAACCCTTTTGAAATCTAAGTTAATATCATGTACTACTCCGTTTCAAAGCGTTTTAGGAAAATTTATTAAAAGTACAAACCAAAGTTCTTACTGTTTTCTGAAAGCCTCACACTCCCTGGCTTTTTTAACCCCTGTGATTTGATTTCCTACTGGATTCCCTTGGTTCATTCCATCCCAGAGTCAATAACTTTCTTGCCATTTCTTCTACAAGCTAGTGTGCTTCTGCTGCCCTAGGGCTGTTAGGCTGATTATCCTAGAACACTCATTCCCCATAGACCTCAAGTCTTTACTCACATATTACTTTATTAATAAGGCCTATCATTCTTAACCTTTTAAAATTTACAGCCCATTCTGTGCTGTTATCCTCAACCCCTGTTCTGCTCTAATTTTTTTCATAGCTTTTATTACCTTCTAAAATACTATTATCTACTTATGTATTTGTTATATTTACTGACTATAACTCTGTTTCTTCTTATGAGGAAGCAAGTTCCAGGAAGTCAGGGATCTTTGCCTAGAACAGAAATTATCATATACATGGTAAATTTAGGATATGTAACTGTTGCATGAATGAACATCTCAGCTCAGGGGCAACCTCCTTTTATATGTGCCTGTGCTGTGGGACCCAGGATTTTTCCATTTAGGTTCACTGGAATCTTTCACCCGTCCTAGAGAATTTGTAACCTAAGCTCAACACAACCCAATTCGTCTTTCATGTTATTATTATTCTCTGCTGCTCAGGAGACTTAATATCTTTTGGCTACTTCTTCAGTCTTCCATAAAAATTCTGGCCAAATGCAGTTCTCTCCTACTTTTACCAAGATGTATTCTAACATTAGATGAAGCATCATATTAAAATGTTGTGTTATTTATGTATATAATATACACATATATATGTATATGTGTATATATTCATATTGTCTGATTTATAATATATATACCCATATATGTATTTATATATAAATATATGTATATATACACATATATATGTATTTATAAGTGTGTATATACCTGTTGTCTTTCCAATCAGCTTATAAGCTTCTCAATGATAATTATGTCGTGCAATTTTTTGGTGATCTCTGAATGTCATATAGAGAATGTTCAAAAGATATTGTGAAATTAAATAGAATTTGAAATTTTTTCTTTTAACAATAATATTCCTTTAATTCATTCAAATATACTCAAAATACTTTCTCAAATATAAGATCAAATTTTGCTAAATTTATGTGACCTTGTATTTGCTTTTGATATAAAATTCCTTATATGCTTGCCTTGAAAATGTAACTTCTCATACATTTGTTCTGAAACTTTAAAAAAAATTGGATTTTTTAAGGTGTTTAGATTTGAATAAAATGTAAGAAATTTATAAAGACTAAAGTCCTCAGAAAAAATGTCATGTGCATTTTCTGTGGGTCAATCATATATTTGCAAACTACATACGGATATAGAATAATATCTAAGAATTCTTGTGTTGAATACATTACATGCTCATTAATGTTCTAAAAGTGACTCCACATGTGTACTGGAATATGGAGTCACTTGTCCAATTTGTGTTTATTTCCTAACTGGTTAAATATATTGATTCCACATCGGATTTGGGAGGCTGGTGATTTTTCTTACAACATCTAAGTTACTTTAATAACAAATTTCTATTTAATAATAACATATCATTTTATAATATCATTATGTATATGAGTCCGATAGGCTCTGGGAAAAGGCATTCAGATACATTATCTCCAAGTTATTGTACTGCCCACTGAATTGATTCTTTACCAGCTTTGTTTCTAAAGCATAAAGGAATAAAAAAGAAGTGGGAGAGATGACAGGACAAAATTACAGTTGGGCTATATTGACCAGCGCTATGGAGCATATGTCTCTTTTCTGTAATTAGATTTCTGTTCTTTTCTTGTAGGTATTTTGTTTACCATTTGATCATCCCAGAATTGGTCACTTCATTTTATTAATCCTTTTCAGTTCTCATTCAAATTGCTTAAGAACATTAGAGTGTCTTAATCTCCTGTTTAAAATAATGTGGCTGGTTTAATTTTTAATATTTTCATATTTGAACCATCTGATACCTAAGTGAAGATTTAACTTCTGTTGTTTTGAAAACAATATTTTGCAATAGATTATTTAGAACCATGTAATTTTCTTCCCAACACTCATTCTAGGCCATATGTTAAAAATGTTATTGCTATTTGGCAAGTGCCCAAAGTCACACTACTTAAGACTCCTACCTGGTCTACCTCCCATCCCTAGTCGTTTCACCCTCCTTTCTGAGTCCGGTCCCACAACCTCTTGCCTGTTCCTCTGTCTCTTCTCTGCTCTCAACCGCTCTTTCAGACCTCCTATACTTCTCCTTTCCAGACTTCAACAAAGTTCACATAAAAGAGACACAGGGCTCAGAAAACACATGAGTGAACTCCTTTCAAAACTAAGTACAAATGCCAAAGCTCTCCTTTTAGTTTATTCAGCAGCAATATAACCTAGTGGTTAAAAGCACAGACTTTAAAGTTTGGGTTTGTATCTTGTCTTTTCCTCTGTTATTGTAATCTTTGTTCATAATTTCTAAGAGCTCAGTTTTCTTAATTGGAAAATGAAGATAATAAAAGTCCCCTACATGATGTGTCTGCATGAGGATTCAATATATTAGTGTTTGTGTTAATATATAAATACTTAATTTTAACATATAACACACAAGTACTTAGAATAATACTTGGCCCATAGTAAATGCTACTTATGCTATTACTATGTAATTATCAGCATGTTAGTACACTATTAGTATCGCTATAGCTACATTATAGATACATACATTTTAACTGATACTATTATTATTAAGCTTGTTCACAACAATGAAGGGGAGACTATTCATGGAAAATCATGCTAGACTATATTCTCTGTTATAGAAAGATTGTTTTAAAAAACTTATGAACAATCTCTCCTTGATCTTTAAGCACATATATGGAGTCTACTAAGGCAAAACAGGGCTGCATAGCATATTTTTAATTAATCCTAATAATTTGTTACAAACTCTTGATTGCTTCTTTTCTTTGTTAAAAATTTTTAAATTGGCTTTTATCTTTGAGGAAACATGATTCCAACATCTCCAAATCTATAATTTTATTGTGGTCTGCAGTGTAACTAAGCAGACTCTAACAACAACAAAAAAAGTAGCAAGTACATTGAGGGAGAGATGCCAAGACTATAGACAATTTAAGTCTTCTGGAATTTTCACTCTTAACAGTTTGCCAGAGTCATATGAGAAATCAATGTCTTTCTTTCCAATCGCAATAATATCACTGGATCTTTTTCATTACTTTTGCAATTTGGGGCATCTTGGCTACAAAATTAAGAGATTATTTTCTCTCAATAAAAACTGAATAGGTAACAAAATAAAAACATAGACATGTATCAATTGTACACTTTAGTATTTATGGATTGAGATGTCAATCACAATATTAGAGATATAAGAAGGGACGATTACAATAATTTTACCATCAGAGAATCTACTCACATTCATTTTGCACCAATACAGGTTAGGCTCTGTGCTAGTCAATCCTGTAGTGGATAAAAACAGATATCATTCACTTTATCATTGTCTTAGGCATTACACTAGATGCTGGGGAGACAAAAATGAATAAGATACAGTGTGTAGGTCTTCATAGCCTGGTGGGAGACAAAGCCTTAGTTGTCAAACATCTCCAGCTTAGTTATCAAGAAGAAAAAAAAAAAAAAAAAAAAACATGTAAAAGACTTCGCTTGAATTTCATTACCAAACTTCTAAGCCTTGCAGACTATCACAAGCAAAACTTCAGTGAGAGAAACTAGACCTGAAAAAGTACATTCTTTGTGTTTTCATTTCAATAACGTTCAAAATGAGAGAGAACCAATCTGTGGTGTTAGTAATAAGGAAAGTGTCTCTCCCTTGCAAGGGGTGGTGATTGGAAGAGAGCACAAGGGAGGCTTCTATGATGCCGAGCTGGGAATAGTTATTCAATTTCTTGATATGGGTGCTGCCTATGTGAGGTTGTTCACTTTGAGAAAAAACACTTAAGAGTTTTACACTTCTCAGTGTGCATGTTATACTTCAATTAAAGAAAAATCTCATGAGTGGTTAGAATTCCAAAAGCATTCTTCTGATATTCTGCCAAATGTCTAGAGAGAGGCACAATAGCATCCTCTTGTTTTTCTCTTTCTCCAGGACTCCTGCATTTCCTCAGGGCTAGCCTTGGGTCTTCCTGGGCTAACTCAAATATAACAGGTAGTCATGTTCTTAGGGTCCACCGAATATATATTAACATGCATGTTTCATTGGCTTCACAGACTTGATTGGAGGCTTTTGAAGCATATAGAAAAGTGGTTTACACTGGGATCATGCATGGAACTTTAAATGTAATAGGTATCATTGTTCATAGACACGTTCTTTGTCCACCTTTGTGGAGTTTTCCTGTATCTAGTTTTAGATTCTCCCCATTTTTCTCATTTTGACTTTTCTTCTCTATATTATATTTCCTCTGTATCAGATGCTCTTTGTGTACTTCTATCCTCTCTCATTTACCTGACTCCAGCCGTGACTGCAGGGAAATGTTCTTTGTAGGCTTTGACTCACTGCATTCTGGCAGCATCTCACCCCAATCACACACCAAGTGTTGTATAAGGCCCTTCTGATGCTGTGGCCTGGGATGCCAGGAGAAGCCTGCACACATGCAGGACCCGAGAGTGCAGGAGTTAACATCTGACACAATCCTCAACCAACAGAGCGCTGATGGATGTTACTCCTTGTCAGTCTTCAAGCGGACAATCCTGAGAGGCATTTTATATGTTTCTCAGAACTTCCTGGAGTGATTGACATGCTGTTGTTACAGCAGTGATGGACTGAATAACACCCCTCCTTTTCTTCTTCCTGTTTCTGTGATTGATTTCTTATTCCTGCTCACTGCGATTATCTTTCACATAAATTTTCTTATTAAAATCTTTGAGGCATTGCTTTCTGAGGGCCATGGTTAGGACCAATTGGTACTTAAAAGTAGATGTGCAGGATAGAGTTCCAGAACGGATGGAAATAAGAGCCTTACTGGGAGCAGACAGTGGGATGAAGATGAAGCCTAGGTGTGTTGTGGCATCACAATTCGTTAGTTTCTCACTTTTGGTGGAGTAGGATGAGGCTGGGTGAAGGGTGAGGTGCTGAGGTATTCAGGGGCTCTAACAATGCTTTGAGGGCAGTAAGAATTTGAAGGATTAAGGAATTTACTGGCCTCTGTTTACAATTTTAGAAGATTGAGCCTATACAGATAGTTAAATTACCAACTGTCAAATTAAGGCCTTCAAGGTAGCATCTAGAATAACTTTCACATCCTCCAGCCACAGAGCAGATTTTACTTATAACCAGACCAAGGAGCTTCAAAGGAAAGTCCAGCCTTGAAAAGTTTCCTATGCTTTGTCTACTGGGCCTCAACCAGTCTCTTTCTAATCACTGCAGTGCTTACTCAGTGGGCTGTGAAAGTAGAGACCCAGGTGGAAGCTATGCGTGGCTCTAGAAATATGTATGCCGCAGTCAACAGACACATGAAAAAATGCTCATCATCACTCACCATCAGAGAAATGCAAATCAAAACCACAATGAGATACCATCTCACACCAGTTAGAATGGCAATCATTAAAAAGTCAGGAAACAACAGGTGCTGGAGAGGGTGTGGAGAAATAGGAACACTTTTACACTGTTGGTGGGACTGTAAACTAGTTCAACCATTGTGGAAGACAGGGTGGCGATTCCTCAAGGATCTAGAACTAGAAATACCATTTAACCCAGCCATCCCATTACTGGGTATATACCCAAAGGATTATAAGTCATACTGCTATAAAGACACATGCACACGTATGTTTATTGCGGCACTATTCACAATAGCAAAGACTTGGAATCAACCCAAATGTTCATCAATGATAGACTGGATTAGGAAAATGTGGCACATGTTCACCATGGAATACTATGCAGCTATAAAAAAGGATGAGTTCGTGTCCTTTGTAGGGACAAGAACAGAAAACCAAACACCGTATGTTCTCACTCATAGGTGGAAATTGAACAATGAGATTACTTGGACACAGAAAGGGGAACATCACACACCGGGGCCTATCATGCGGAGGGGGTAGGGGGTAGGGATAGCATTAGGAGATATACCTAATGTAAATGATGAGTTAATGGGTGCAGCACACCAACATGGCACATGTATACATATGTAACAAACCTGCACTTTGTACACATGTACCCTAGAACTTAAAGTATAATAATAATAAAAAAAAATGTATGCCTTCTTCCCAAGGCTGACCTAGCTACTACACTTCTGAATACCCAACCTGTCAACCTCAGAGATTGATGATGATTCTTCTGTGTAAGATGATCCTGAAGAGACTAGTCAGCCACTTGGATGTCTTTCCCCACTGGAGGAGGCAGCAAGAGTTTATCCAGGAATTGATAGAGACTCCAGATCTGCTTTTATTTCCTTGCTCAAAGTTGCTTTACCCGCAACATGATCTAAAAGCACAAACAATGCCTTATTCATTGGCATGCATTTTTTTTCACAATATTGTCTCCAAATGAAGGATTCATTTTATAGCTATGGATATGTCACCACAGAATTCTATGGCCGTCATATAAATATATGCATGCAATCACCAGAAGCAGTCAGCTTAATAGAATAAGAATAGTCTATTCAAATATTTGCTAGTTGCAGCTTGGAAACAAAACCTTGCAGTGTTAGAGTACTAAATCAATGTGCTGTTACCTCAAAAGCTGGAACACCTAAGTTGAGAAACAAGCACTGGAAAAAAGGATTGGCCCCTCTCACCACCATTTCCAATGACCCATTTGTGGATTTTGGGCTTTCAAATTTAAGCTATGTACTTTGAACCTTAAATGTCCACATTCCCCAGTATGACTCCTTCCACCATGGGACAGACTAACAAGGAGTAACATTTATCCATCAACTCCCTTTTTATTTAGGATTACAGTAAAAGGTGTTAACTTTCATGCATTTATAGGCTTTGCATGTGTGCAGGCCTAGCAGGCTTCCCCTAGAATCTCATGCCATAGTTTGTTTTCTACTGGACACAAAATTTCTATTGAGCTTGAAGCTATGACTATTGGCAGATCACTTTAGAATCCTCATGTCAGTGGACCAGAAGACAAAGAAACTCCTAATTAATTTGAGGGGATAGGGTGTTGTTATATTAAAGCAATAGAAAGGAGGATATCTGGAACTCAAGGTATTAACTGAAGCATTTCTTGGAATTTCTATGCCCAGTGATAATAGTGAATGAACAATTTAAATAATTCTTAATAAGGGCAAAACTAATGAGGGCTCAGACCCTTCAGTAGGGAAAGTGCGTGTCACCCCCATAGGCAAACAGCCAGATTAGCTGAAGGCTTAGCATGAGAGAAATTTAAAATAGGTGAGAAAGACAAGAGATGATAAAGATCAATTAAGACTTGATGATCAATTGCATTGGAAAAGGTGGAGAATTGTGTCTTGTTTCACAGACTTCCCTTTACTAAGTGATTTGAAGGTCAGAACCTAGAAGACTCAATTAAAGATTGGACTTAATGAAAGGTGGGAACACGGCAAGGAGTAAACTGAATCATATGACTCTTTTTCACTAACTCACATTTTCTTGACCTCGTCTCTGATTCCAGTTATAACTCCATCAAATTAATTCTGTGTAAGCTTCGATATAGCTTGAACTGACAGTATCTTTTCTCAAGCATGCACCAAAATATCTTCCAAGCCTTCATTGACTCTGCACCATGGGATACTGATGGAGCCTATTCAGGTCATATGCAAGTACACCTGAAATGCGAGGGTATTCATGTCCTCTGGGCAAGGCTCTACCAATGGGGGATGGAGGAGGATCAATAAATGCTTATTTTATTTTTTTGCCATCTTCAGGTGGAAATTTGAGATGCAGCAATATATTGGTTTTTCTTCCTTCCTAGTTTGAATCTCTGTGGTCCCTTACTCCTGCTCCCTGGAACCACCTTTTAATAAACCAATAATAATAATCTAAGTTTCTGACTGAGGTTCTACATTTGGTATTAAAAACATACTTTCTTTCTCTCATTTCATTTAAAGCATCTTCCTCCCTTTTCTGATGTCTTGGTATTTTCTGATGTCTTGGTACCAGCCTCATCTCTGCCCAGAGGATCTCACTTGTCCCCACAGGCTTTCGAAACTGTATTTTCCAAATAGAGAAATGTCTCTGCCAAAGCAGAATTCAAGTACCTCTTTTTGTTTTTTACTGGCTGATTTTCCTTAGCCTACAACTATGCTCAAGTTATTCCTATCTAAAATATCCATGCACACATACATACCTACCAACATAAATTCTAAAACAAAACAAACTCACAAACGGCACAAAACTATTCACTTGACTTTGTGTCTCTCTTCTCAAAATAATAGTGACATTTGTTGAGTGTTTACTATATGCCAGGTGCTATTTTAGCCAATTACATACAATATCTTGTTTTATTTTCACAAATCCTGGGGAGGTATTATTACTATCCCAAATTGTAAAGACAAAAAGCTGTGGTTCCTTGATGTTATGTAACTTTCTCAAGGTCTTATCTTAAATGTCCGAGCATGGATTAAAACGCAGGTCTCTGCCTCTGGAGTATGCATAATTAGTACATCAGGATTGCCTTAAGAACATGGATACTGTTTTCAACTCTTCACTTCTCACTTTCCTCTCGATTCACAACAATGAATTCCCATTGAAACAGCGTTTGCTAGGGTCACCAATATACCCCCAACATGCAAAATCCAATGGATGCTGTTTATTCCTAGTCTTATATAGACATCTGTAGCGTTTGATAAAATTGAATGGTTCCTCATCTTCTTAATTTTTTCAGACTTGTATCTCTTACTGTTTGCTCATGATCTTTTTCATAGGTTTTTCTTTTTCTCACATTTTAGGTATTATGATTACAAGCTTCAGTGCTCAACATCTCTTTTCACTTATAATCTCTCTCTGGCTGTCTGCAGCTACTGCTTTCTTGCATTGACCTCCTAACGGCATTTACAAAAACCAAAGTTTTACCTGAGTTTTCTACAACTAATTTGTGTAAAATTTAAATAATCATTGTCTCCTAAAGTTATTTTTTTCTCTTTCACCTTAGTCATCTCCTTGTTAAAAGTAGAAATTTGGAATCTTTCTTGAGGTCTCTGGGAAGGAAAGTTGTTTCAGACTGTCCATTTTCCCAAATATTATCAACTGTAGGGGACAAAGCCAGACGTCCTTAGGGAAACCTTAACTTAGTCAAACTTTTAATTGCAGGAGCTAAGACGTAACCGAATACTTTATGCTCAGTGAGAGATAAGAATGATGTCAATGGGATATGATGCGATGCTTTAGACTTACTTTGCAGGTGATTGTCAAAATACAGTTGTTTTGGAAGTTGAGGAAAAAAATCTTCCAGGGAAAAGGAGCTTTCTATTGGCCTCTAACTGCATGCTATCATTTTTACTAAATAGTGGTATTTTTTATTAAAACATTTTCTCATGGTCTGTTGCCACCTAAAAGCTTTGAACTGTGGATATATAGAAAAAATCTGTTCTGACTTGCCTTAGCCTTGGGACCAATCTTAATAGAATATGCAGCAGTGTTTATTTGCATGCTGATTATGAAACTTGTTTTCATTTAAACTCTTCTTGATTTATTAACCTCATTTAGAATTTTAGAGTTTTAGATTCTTTGCAACTGATTAAAACAAAGTGCTGTTGTCCTTCCAAGAATAGAAACTGTTCCTTCCTTCTCTTCCATGTGGAAGTCAGTTTTTTTGAGACCATGTTTGTTTTCATCTTGATATCTCTATGGTGTGAACAGCTTTACTTTGACAACCGCTAATCATTTGAAGTAAGGACAATGAAGACAGCCACAAAAGCTTTTTGGAATTACCTAATGTGCATCCCTTTCTGTATTGTCTTTGTCAGCCTTGTCTACTAGTCAAATAGCAGTTAAAAAAAAAGTTATATTATTCCACCTAAGAAGAAAAACATACCTATAAACGCCCATGAATAAAATCAGATGAAACCAGTTATTTGGATGGCAGAATTGTTTTTCATGTGCTGCAACTCATCTCTTTCTGGGGTACTTCAGACTACATGGGAACACATGGACCTAATGACAAGGTCTTCTTTATGTGGCCCCAACGAAGATGTTTTTGGATGGCAATATAGACCTTGTGTTCTTCTGAATGTTCTTTGTGCGTGTTGACTGCAAAGACATTACACTTACCTGATTATTCATATTATTAGGATTAATATTATTTTTTTAAAGAATAAAACAGTCTCATTGGCTTAATGCTACCACTTGCTTAGTTCATTAGTATGTATATACAATAATTATATATATAGAGAGAGTCAGTGATTACCCTTGTGACAGAAGCAGAGTATCAGAATGAGGTGACCTGAAGTTATTTTCATACTTACAGTCTTACTGAATTGATATTAAGAATTTGGTTCTTATTTTAACTGCTATGCTCATTTCATACTATATCGCTATTTTCAAATATCACTCCCATAAAACATTTGTTGACTTTTAAATCTTTTTTTTCTGCTCATAAGCAGAAGATACAAATAACTTACATGGCCAATATTTTTTAAACGTAGACCAGAAGTATTTTTAAGCAAGGATCATTTAGTCTAACCCCATAAGAAAAATTAAGGACTTAAATAATTACATTTTCCTGTGACCTCCTAATCTACACTTTGTGTTTTAGTTGTAGAAGAAAAAGCTCACTTTATTTCTGTTTGATAAATACTTTAAAATGCAATGCCCATACACACAGTTTCATTCTTCAATTACTTTTCCTCCACACTGACAAACCATCTAACACTATTTAATGGTCTCTCCTAGAGCACTTCATGATTCAGAGTGCTCCAACTGTGACAAATCAAAAGGCACCTATGTATTCTTTGAGGTTTTTGTTTGCAAAAATGTCAACAATTCAATTTAGTTTGGATTTTGATGTGCATTAATCTTCACAACCTTTTATGCATCAATTAACTGGTAAAAGTTACCAGGGCATCTCTTCACTGACTGCGTCATGAAGGCCTTTAGTCTTTTTTCTTTTTTTTCTTGTATACATTCTTTGCTGTTTTCACTGTGAAGTACTTGGGTTTTTCATTCTGGAAACCTGATTTATGTGAAAACAAGTTTAGTTGGGTTTTCTAAAAGTGTATACTCTCTACCCAGCATGATTTTGGTGAGGCAGGGTCATAGGGGGAGCCCTTACAACAGAGCTTAAGGAAACGTGTGTGTGTGTGTGTGTGTGTGTGTGTGTGTGTGTATTTATTATTCATAAATTATAGAACTGGAACAACTTTAGAAGGCATGAGCCCCAACCCTCTCAATTTGCAGATGCAGCAAAATTAAGTTGGGTGTTTTGTAAGATCAGCTAGTTAAGAGCATATTTAACACACACACACAAAAAAAAAAACCCTCAGCAATTTTTAACTCTTCTAGAATATCACAGTACCATTGTCACTTTGAGACAGGGTTTGTGTTTAGAGGTTACAATTCAATTTTACCCACCTTCTTTACCTGCGCTGAGTACCTCCAGATCTTTCAATGAAGGTAATGGCAAAATCACAATTACTTTTGTCCAACCTAATACCTTTAGTCTTACTAGCAAGAATGAGGTGATTCCTAATTGTGAGAAAAATTTGGAGCTGCCTCAGCCCCACTGAAAATAATGGACATCCTATTAATTTTATATCACCACTTTAGCTTAAAACTTTTAGCATAGAAGAGTGGTGTGGCTATTTGGCTTTCCTCCCTCAAACTCATCAGTAAGGCATAAATCATTTCTGAATACTTCTTGCTTTCTCCCCATTCTTTAACTTTTGGAGCCAACTTTCCACTTAATCTATTATTCCTGGACCCTAGACATGGTAATTAACCTCAGAGATGGAATTTAGTCAAAAATGCACTCTGCAAACAGCGTTACATTAGAAACATTTTAATTGTGTTCAGCAGCATTTCTTAATTTAATCTGAAAGGTTACACTATCTTCCATATGAATCAATAACCATTTAATTTCTGGATGAAGGTTAAAATGATTTTCTCTGACTTACTAGCTTGGCATAAGGCTATGCTTTGGGCCATTAATTCACCTTGTAAAGTCTTTGCTTGAATTCTTCTGAGCTCTAAGAGAGTGGAGCATCTTTTAAGAAATAGGTCACTTTATTAAATGATAAGTTGTCAGACAGACTTAACAACAGTTTCTCTCTTTGAAGAGCATTAGCTCTAAGATAATGGAGCATTTTTATTTTGTGCAATACTTGGAATGAGAAGATCCACAGCTTAGGGGCAAGACTATGGGATTAATCATTTCTCTCCCTCATTGAAGAGACTTCATTGTTAGAATTCAGTATCTAGCTGAATCAATAAGTTATTTCTTATTAGAACATAATCCTTTTGATTGAAGAATTTTTTATATTATATAAAGTCTCTGTTTATAGACATTATTAATGATGACTGTTATGTTAATAAACTACAATGATGATTTTGGAAAACTTTCACCTAGTCCCGATGACTTTTGTTTTATTACCAGTCTATTGTGACATCTTTTTAGTGTATAGAATCTGTACTCAGTTGTAGAAAGAGAAAGAAATATCCATGACTTTGAGTTATAAAAACTTGAAAGTTCTATAGTCATAAAGTTAGAATGATCATTAATATTTTTCTTATCACTAATACTCGAGCACATGACACTATAGCCTATAATATCATGTAATATATACTTCAATTAAAATATTCTAAAGAAATGAGTGAGAATCATTGCATTTGAAAGCAAGAAAGAGAGACCCTGGAGATCTCCTAGTTCCACAGATCAAGATGCCACATCTGAATTAGATTAAGTGACATGTCAAAGGTTGCATAATTAATGACAAATTTGGCACTAAAACCTTACTTCGTCAGAACTCTTTCCACTAAAACCTTACGTTTCTTGAATATTTAGAACATTTATTTTCAGAAAGAATGGCATAAAGTCTGGGCAAAGACATGCCAAGAGTTCTATTATACTTAAGATTTTAAATGTTGCTCTTCTGGCCTCTGCTCCTTGGCTAGCTTTTCATCTCTCTGTATACAATTCTCCCTCTAATATATCATGCAAATACTGATGACCACACTGCTGGTTTTGCTCAGATATCCTGTATTGATACACAATACAGGAAATTATCCTAATCCACTCTGCCTCACAAAATAATGACCTAAAAGTTCTCAAGTATGCACTCGTTGGGATCATCCAATTATCCTATTCCATTCTGCCTCACAAAATAATGACCTAAAGGTTCTCAAGTATGCACTAATTTGCCCTCCAAACACACCATTAGCCACCAAAGTCTGCTAATTCCACTTCAGGAAAGACTCCAAAATCGGTGCCTTGGTTTCTCATGCTTTTCCTGTTTTCCTCCTGAGATCACTGCAAAGCCCCCATCACCTTCAGTCTTCCTATCACATGATCACGTGCTTTGACTTACCAAATACAGTCTCTATACTCTTCTAAGTTAGTTATTCCTAAAGGCAAATTTGAGCCCATCATTTCTATACTTAAAAAGCTGCATGACTCTGCAATGCCTTCATGTTCTGGCTCAACCCACCTTCCCACCATAGAGTTCACCTACTAACTGGCAGACTTAGACCACATCTCAACCTTCTCTGCACCAGCCATAACTCTCATAACCCTAGGCTTGGCATATGGTTTCCTTCCTCTGTAACAACTTTTATTTCCATTTATTGCTTCCAAAACTCTTATCCTAGCTCAAAACAGCAAAGCAAAATACTACTATATAACATTCCTTGAGACCTTTGGTAGTAGTGATGCATGCTCCCTACTGCTACTTCATTTTATTCATACATTTCTTATGGCATTTACTGAATTATTTATTACAATTCGCTACTTCTCTTATATTATTCTACTCAAAGCTTCCTATGGCCTTGTGAATAAAAGGCAGGCAGCAGAGTTGAGTGGACCTGGGTTTGATCCCTGCCAATGAATCAGCAATGATGTGACAAATTACCAAGATTAACGAAATCTTGGTAATCCTCAGTTTGTTAATTTGCTGAGGATTGATAATGAAACTTACAAGTTGATCTGATGTATGGGATGTTGATGATGCATGGAATGTGCCTTACACTGCTTTGGCACCAGTCTTGAGTCAATACGTGAGAGACATGCATCCCTGTATTCCCAACTCTTGATTAAAGTGCCAAGCACATTTGCTGAAATGAAAATCATGCAGTATTTATACTGTTACAAACTTAGCTATGTAAAAAATATGGCTTCCTTTGTTTCTTTATACCTGCATACATTCTCAAACTCAGATTTTTGCTGATGGTGAGTGCGTGTCAATCCAAGATCACTCAGTCACTTTCATTATGAGAAACAGTATTTTGGAAACTAGTGCTCAGTTGATTCACCTTTCTGCCCCACAGGAAACAGAAGCAGAATGTGTGTGCTCCAGGCATCTGGGGGATATTGCATTTGTACGCCATTTGTGCTCCAGTCTGCCTTTAGCTGAGGTATAGCGGTATAGCGCTTGTTACCTAGTCTTGGAAGTCAGTCTCTAGCCTGCTACATTCACCACTGATGTCCTTAGGTGACAGACAGAGCAATGAAAATCCTGAGTAAATTTGAGAGGATTCCAGAACAAAAAGAACTGGGATCTGACTTTCCAGGCTGTCTTTCCTCTGAAAAAACTGTAAACTTTGTAACTAAATCCCATTTCTGCATTACACCAGGGGCTCGAAGTCTGAAATCAAAGTGTCAGTAGGTTTGGTTCCCTCTGAGGGCTGAGCAGAAAGAATCTGTCCAAGCCTCTCTTCTTGTAGATGGCCATTTACTCCTGTGTCTCTTTCCATTTTCTTCCCTTTATGCATGTCTGTTTCTTTGTCCAAGTTTATTCTTTTTCTTTCTCCATGGGCCTCAGATGCTGGTTTTCTTCAATACATATCAGGTCAAATTGAAGAAATGTTACTTACTCTTTTTTTTTTTTTTTAATAGACAGGGTCTCACTCTGTTGCCCAGGCTGGAGTGCTGTAGTGCAATCTCAGCTCACTGTAGCCTCGACCTCCCAGAGTTAAGCGATCCTCCCACCTCAGCTTCCTAAGTAGCTGGGACTACAAGCATGCACCACTGCACCTGGCTAATTTTTGTAATTTTTGATAGAGATGGGGTCTCACTATGTTACCTAGGCTGATCTCGATCTCCTGTGCTCAAGTGATCCACTTCCCTTGGCTTCCTAAAGTGCTGGGATTACAGGTGTGGCCATAAAAAAGGATGAGTTCATGTCCTTTGTAGGGAAACCATCATTCTGAGCAAACTATGACAAGGAAAGAAAACCAAACACCGCATGTTCTCACTCATAAGTGGGAATTGTATAATGAGAACACTTGGACGCGGGGTGGGGAACATCGCACACCGGGGCCTGTCGTGGGGTGGGGAGATGGGGGAGGGATGGTATTGGGAGATATACCTGATGTAAATGGCAAGTTGATGGGTGCAGTATACCAACATGGCACATATATACATATGTAACAAACTTACACGTTGTGCACATGTACCCTAGAACTTGGAGTATAATTAAAAAAATAGTGGTGTTAGTTATAAACTCATGCCTTGAACTTTCAGTATTTTTAATATTTAAAACTGAATGTTTAGAATAAGAAAATACAAACTTCTTTTTCTTAAATGCTTATTTATTGAAAATAAAAGTTCCGACTTTCAAGATCATTACCTCTACTAGATATTTTCAAAATCTATCTAAAATTTTACAATTCAGTAAATTGGACCTTTATTGTTTTGTGTCATCTCTTCTTGTGTTCACTGTACATGGTAAGCTCTTCTTTCTGCTTGAATAGTGAAGGAAAAGACAGAAGAAATAATTTTTTAAAACCTACCTAGTTTATTGTGGTATATTTTCATGCTACATCCTCACCCACATGTATATGTAGTACGTGTATGTGTGTGTGTGTGTGTGTGAGAGAGAGAGAGAGAGAGAGAGAGAGAGAGAGAGAGAGGAATGTGGTAAAATATGTGAGGGATAGTGTGTAAAGAGAATGATATATGGGACTCATCACAACTAATTTGGAATCCTGGCTATACTATTTTTCATTTGGGCCAGCAGGAAAATCATTTGATTTATGTTAGTTTCAATTTTCTTCCACTGAACTTTAAAATTCTTTTAGAATGCAACAATCTTTTTATTTCTGTTTCTTTAATCTGGCACATAGTAGAGAAATTGTCATTATTGAATGAATAAATGAGCAATGTCCTAGCTATCAATACAAGGCATTACAAGGGTTCATTTTACTCCCAATTAATTTATGTTCAGTCCAAAACACTGTGTTTAAGAAATGAGCCTCAATTTGGCCTTGTCTTCTTTTCAGAGGCTGCATGTGTCAGTCTTCAGGAATACACTGACTCCCTGGCTGCTTTAGCAAATATTAGATTGCCCTCCTCTGACTTCGAATAGAACGTACTTCTTGTACTCATGATTTAATATGTGGCAATATGTTATTTTATCTAATTAGGTCATAGTTTTGGATATGTCTCTTTCTCTCTATGAAATGCTCAGCTCCTTAATGGCAGAGACCACACAATATGCCTTTGTTTTTCACATCACCAGCAAAGGGCCCCTTTCTTGGGAGGTGCTGAGTGTGTTCTTGTATTTAAGAATAGCAGTAATGACAGTAAAGTTAAGCTAATGTACACAGTTCTTTAAAAAACAAAAACAAAAACAAAAACAAAAACTATGCTGATATAATTGTGTCAGATGAAGGGATGTAGACTCACAGAAGTTCAGTAACTTGAAATATGCCCATAGCCAGAAAGAGGCAATGACTCAGTTGTGCAGATTCTGATTCCAGGACTGTTTCCACTACACCATGATAAATAAGGTCTCTGTTTTGTATTAAACATTCGAACAGTTGGTATGAAGTTGTTAGATCTGACATAATTTGTTTCTAATAGGATTGAGATACCCTGAACAGGTCACCAGGGTATGTTGTATAATTTACCTTTGCTTGATGGCTTTAAAAGGAGGATCAACACCTGCCTTTTAGGCCAGGTTTAGGCATTGCCCTGCCAAAAGGAAAGAAATTAACTACATGTTTTTAAAGATTCCTTTTGGTTCTATAGCCAAAGGAATCTTGGTTCTTGTAACTTAGTTATATTTACTTTTTTAACTGAATTCTGCCTGTTCCTGGGCATTTTGTAAATATTATGCAAGTCTAAGTTTAAATCAGTAGTGACGAGTCAAATTTGGGAGGTCAGGGAAGGTAGAAATCAAGTTAACATGCAGAAGAGCTCAATATACATGTCACTACTAATGAGATGAGAAGGAATAACAGCACACAATATTAATCTTCATGCCATGCTTCAACACAGGATTTTTAAGCCACTCTGACAAATTCTAGATTTTAAACACAAATGAGTGGAAGTTTGTGGAGAACCCTGAGAACTTGGAAGTGTCTTTGTTGTTTGCCTTAGTCCGCCTCCATTCCGAGTTTTTCCTGACCTTGAACATTACTTCGTTTAAATTCTTAACCCCCTTTCCAACCATTTTTACTCATTTGTTGTTACTATGCAGATTACAATGGCTGGTGTTTGGAAAGGGGATCAGCAAAACATTTATCATTCAATGCAGCAACTTGAGGAGTTTTGAAAAGCAGAGCATGTGGAACCCCATTAACAGATAAAGAACACAGGATTGAAAGAACCGAAGGACAAATCATTTATTTCAGTATATCTTGTATAGCAACACATTACCAGAGGCAATAGGTACAAAAGATCAGATCAGCTTCAGAAGGGCTAAATGATATTCATTTGCCATCTTCACCAAAATAATAAGATTGCATGGAAATATTTTTTATTTTGAATGTTGAAGATAATTTTAATAATGTGATTTTTTGACCCACAGTCTAAGGCAAAGCCTTATCCCGGAAGATAATAGAGATGAGATGAATTAGAGGACTATAGCCAGATACAGGAAAAAAAAAGCAGAACCTTTTAATACTAACAGATAAAACAGGCAGTTCAATGCTGATAAATGCAGAATAATGATGCTTTTGATGGGTCTTTATCACAGAAGGCCATGTTCTTCATAAATTATGAGCCATAAAAAAAGGAATTTCAGTCAAAAGACAAGTCTGTTTGTATTGTCAATGAATGATGAGAAATAGAAAGACAAAAATCAAATATGAATGCATAAAATAACTGCTTGATGACTTTATCAGCTAAGTTTCTACCCTGAAAAATATAGAAGAACAAAAGACTACCCAGAAACAAACAAACAAACAAAAAAACCTTCAAAGACAGCCCAAAATGATAGAAGTACTTTTATTTTGAAAAAATGAAACTATTTTATTTGTGGAAAATTGTGGTTGATCTAACGACTACTGAAGTCAATTTCAAATGCAGATGTTTTTAGTATTTTCTTATCTCAAAGGGCATCTAAAATGTATCTGAAGTGATATTTAATGTGGATTGACATTCATTCTTTATGTGAAGGATGTATCTCAATGTCTATACATATGTGCTTCTGAATATTTTGTCACAATTATCTTTAAAAAGTTAGATAGTGAATTTTTTTGGTAAAAAATGTCAATTGAATTTGAGCTTCTGATTGATGTATTTTCTAAAATTTAACATTTAACTTTCTTGTGATGTTTTTGTAAAGAGAAAACAGAATATGTTTGAGCTTCTGTTATATATATATTTTCTAAAATATAATATTTATTACCATTACCTAGTTCAGATTTATAATATTTATCATCAATAAATATGGGTCAAATTTGCCAATTATGTTTTCAGACACTGGTCCTAATATTTCAGGTATTACATCTATAATTTAATTAGCAATCTGCATGTGGTATCTCTTAAAGATCATTATTTGGTACTGAAAGTGGTAATAATTCATCAAGTAATACTTTTCCCATAACAGGCAACTTTATTAATTTATCATGATGGATCTTTGATCTTTCTTTATTAATATATCATGATGGATCAAGGTAACTATTCTTATACACCAGCACTAAGAATCAACATTATTTGGAGGAAGCTATTTAAAAAAATAAGAAAGCAATGTGTCTTAATGAAATGGCCATGGTTCGAGAACCAAGAGCCCTAACACCTGCCTTAACAGACAAGATGTGTTAACTCGGAGAATGTGTGATTTTTGCCTCAGTGTCTCCAAACTTAAAATAAGAAGGCTGAGTAACTAAATTGTTTTTGAATTTTATAACCTTATATTTTACTGCTGTGGTATATTTTTTGTGACTTCTTTGCTTAGTCAGTACTTAACCTTACTTTCACAATTTATTTTAATGTGTCTACTAACATCAACGTAGTTGTCTTTTGTAACTGACAGGTGCTGGGGAGAAAAGTATCTGAATCTCCCAAAAGGCATTTCCAGCCCCGCTCACTGTGTTCTGATCTCCCTTCAGAACTCAAAATCACTACTTCCAGGGGACATAGTGTTGATGAGCTTTCTTCTCATCCTTCCAGCATGCAGGGGTGGAAAAAGACTGAAGACCATTGGTCTAACACCTTCACAGAGAGCCTTCTCAGAGGACACAAGTGCTTGTCAAGCATATGTGTTCAAGGAAGCGTCTCTTTGGGGAGATTCTGTCATCTTAGCATCCCTTTTACCTCTTGAGACTCCCATAGTGAGTCAGGGCCAACAACTTTCTTTTTTAATGACATGTTTTAAAATTCTGTGTTGCTGGCATTGATCCTCTCTTTTTCTTACCATATTTGATGTCCTCTCAGTTTCTAAGCTGCCTTAAAGATTCCATATTTCATAATTATTTTGTTGTGAGCAACAGAAATGGTCTTTGACTGACTTAAACAAAAGCAAATTTATTGGAAGGATATAGTGAGCTCAAAGAATGTATAGAAGCCTAGAGACCTGGGCTTGAATGGATGGGAATCAAGGCAGTGCTGGAGACAAGAAAGAAAAAAACATGATAGTGGCCTGGTAGCAATGAGGGCTGACTCTCAGATAAAAGTGAAAGAGAAACATTTTCTTCCTTTTTATGATGTTGCTGTATATTCAGATTCCTGCAGTGGACATCCAGTGAAGGATACTGGATTTCTGTTATAAAGACATGGGGGCATTGGGTAGACATTAAAAAGACACACATTCATGTATGTTCATATGAGCACCTTCCTCCTGCAAAGCAGTGTCTGCGAATAGCTACCTATTTCATTTCTTCTTTTGATAAATTGACTTGATCTCTCTTCTTACCATCTCTTTTTTTAAAAGTATGAGTTACCTTCATTTATCATCTCAATTTCATCCTGATCTTTGTTTTTCTTAGAAAAGTACAGGTAGCCCTCTTAAAAAACCACTATGTAATTATGTTTAAAATCAGTTCTCCATTATGGTGAAAAGGAAGTTAAAATATTCAAAAGTTAAACTGGGCAAACTTCTATTAAAATAGGAATTATTTGATAAATTAACACTTATAATCCCTAAGAGTATTGCTATCTAAACTGATAGATAAGGTATTCTGAAGTTAAAAATACAATAAAGGAATATGGTATGTGGGTAACATCAAGTGGGATTGCTGTGCGGTATTTCAGATGAGCTCATATATTACCCCACGTCTAATACTTTCACAAAATGATGGTATTTTTCACCTGCTTTCTGATCTCTTTTTGATAGAAATAGCCTGGCATCTTTTTCCTACATCAGCTCCGTTCATCTATTGAACTTTAATGATATGTTTTTCTCCCAGTCCTCTAACAATTTCCACTAGATTTAGCTACTTTTAAAGGAGCTTCTGTGTTTCTTATGGTACTCTATTATTTTCTTTGATCATCTAGTCCTTTTTCTTACCCTAGGGACATTTTCATTTGCAAAGATCCACCCAAATTTTACTCAGCACAAATCCAGTCATATAGAAAACCCCCTACAAGTGAAATCTGACTGCCAAATAATTTCTGTCAGCCTTAACACTGGAATTTGCTAACTTTTGACATGATTCTGATGAAAATTAGAAATTATGTAAGTTCTCCCCAATACTGGACTTTTCAGGGGTTTGCTCTCCAGCCTGGTGGGTTATCCAGCTCTTTTGCTTCCCTCCTTTCCTCCTGCCACCTCCTTAGACCATTTCCATCCATCAAACATGCCTTTAGGGATAAAAAGAGAAGGTGAGATGAAATGCAAGCTGATCCATTTTGTTGTTTAGCTGCAGTTCTGGTTAGAGAGAAAGTAGAGGGTTTGTTGAAGAGAAAAGTTGAAACGTGGAAACTATTGGCTAAATTGAAACCAGGGTATTAGCTTGGGAAGTTGTCGATTTATGCAACCGATGCTCCCATTTGCATAGATAACTGAGTTAGCTTTACAAGAGTTTAGAGCTCCCTCACTCATAGATATTTTATTCTTGAGTTATTGCCCTTAAAAATATGTAACCATAAAATAAGTCCTCTAAAGAAAACCCAGCCTCTGAAATGAGGCTCACAACCATTACACTGATGATCTGAAAGGCACACTTGCCTCCTTCAGTTTATAATGATATCATTGCCTTGGCCACAATCTCACTTTTGTTCATTTAAATGGCATAGGAATAAACGCTACTTGCATCGTAGTTTGTACATTAATAGGCACAACATAAAACCAAATTACAAGGCTGTACTCTTCCTCAAGCTGTTAGCTACCTCTAAGGTTTTTCTGTGGCAGCGACAGATGCTCTGATACCTATATAACCTCCAGAATAAGAGTTTAATGAAAGTAGTATTTGTAGTATTTAACTTTGGAAACCTTTAAATTAGTAAGATTTATTTTTGTGATGCTTTAGAGTAAGAAGTTAGCATTTCTCTAATGACAGTCATTTCTTAACATTTTAACTCATATCTTATGGGAAATCTAAGTAGTGCTTAAAACTCTGTGGAAGAAAGAAAACACAAGGGCAGTTCAAGCAGAAATGTAAAGAGGTAAAAAAGAAACATTTATACGGCCAAAAAAAAAACATATGAAAAAAAGCTCATCATCACTGATTATTAGAGAAATGCAAATGAAAACCACAATGAATACCATCTCATGCCAGTTAGAATGGCCATTATTATGAAGTCAGGAAACAGCTGCTAGCAAGGATGTGGAGAAATAGGAACGCTTTTACGCTGTTGGTGGGAGTGTAAATTAGTTCAACCATTGTGGAAGACAGTGTGGCGATTCCTCAAGGATCTAGAACCAAAAATACCATTTGACGTAGCAATTTCATTACTGGGTATATACCCAAAAGATTATAAATTATTCTACTATAAAGACATATGCACACATATGTTTATTGCAGCACTGTTCACAATAGCAAAGACTTGGAACCAACCCAAATGCCCATCCATGACAGACTGGATAAAGAAAATGTGGCACACATACACCATGGAATACTATGCAGTCATAAAAAAGAATGAGATGATTTTCTTTGCAATGACATGGATAAAGCTGGAAGCCGTCATTCTCAGCAAACTAACACAGGAACAGAAAACCAAACACCTGTATTCTCACTCTTAAGTGGGAGCTGAAAAATGAGAACACGTGGACACGGGGAGGGGAACAACATACACTGGGGCCTGTTGGGGGCTGGGGACAAGGAGAGGGAGAGCGTTAGGACAAACAGCTAATGCATGTATGGGGCTTAAAACCTAGATGATGGGTTGATGGGTGCAGCAAACCACCACGGCACATGTATGTCCATGTAATAAACCTGCATATTCTGCACATATATCCTGGAACTTACAATAAAATTAAAAAAAAAAATCCAGCAGCCTTTCCCATATTGCCGTGTTCAGTGAACCACACTACTGCACTGTCTGATAAATGTGAAAAAAAAAATTGGCAATCTAAGTATTTTCTATCCCACACCCTATCACTGCCCTGTTTGTCAAACAAAGAAAGCACCTGTTGAGACAGAAGCCTTGCTGGGAGTTTCCACGATGTTTGATGATCCAAAAGATGTAATATCATGAGCAGCAACTGCACTGGCAGAGCATTATCATAATAGCCCGACCTCCTGAGCTTTTCCTGATTACCTGGATCTTACCTCCCAAAGGGAAAATGACTTCAAAGACTGAAGTTCTTGCCTGCATTTTTCAAAGATTCAGCCACTTGAAGCTACAGACTCTTCCAGCTTGTTTTCAACATGCACAATAATGCCAGAAAATGACACCGAGTTCTTCTAAGAGCCCAAGAGGACATGGAGCAGCACTCTAACGGCTGGTCTTTTCAGACGGATCTGCACAGTCCTCTGTGTTTTCTTAGCCACCAGAAAGAGGGAGGCTCTGGGTTTCACTGTTTTTTGTTTGTTTGTTTTCTTTTTTGCCTGTTTGTTTCTAATTCAATAGTTTAAAAGCAGAGCCTTAGCTTCCTAAGTCCATTTTGAAAGTCAAATGGATTAAAAAGAGTTTCAAAACAGTGCTAGCCCAAATCCGGTTGAAACTTTTAATTAGTCTGATGTTATTTTTAGACTCTCTCAAAGCTCCGTAATTGAGCCCTTTGCAGTTGTACAAACAAATAGAAACCTTGTAAGATCTTGAAATTCATGATAGTTTACTAATGAAGTCAGCTTGGAAAACTCTTCATTGAATATTGTAATTTGATTGCCATCTTATTCTGATTGGACCCTGGTTTTGCATTTAAATGAGTATATATTATTTGAAATGCAAAACAGCATGTTATCTGGGGTATTTTGCAAGAACAGACAAGATTAAAAACATCTAATGTTCCATTTTATAAAAACATTACAAAATGGAAGTGCAGAGCTGACTTTTAAAATTTATTAGTAACAGCTTACAATAATTGGACATTAATTAATCCTAAATTACAAGACATTTCTGTGGAAATGCGTATTACATCCTTTCCATCAGTACTCAGCAGATTCATTAGTATTATTTTTTGTTTGGAGCATTGAAGGCACTAACAACAGTTTCTTACTAAAGCAGTCATGGTTACAGAATTCACTGTTATGCATGTGAGTTGAACACAATACATTATCAATTACTGATTCTACAACTACTGACCTTGAGTATCCAATATAAAAAAAAAAAAAAGTGGCAGCAGTAGCTAAGGCAAGCTGAATTTGTGAATTGGGGTCTGTATCGACTTGTTCCAAACTTTTATTTTTATCAGCCTTTGTGGTAGATGGATTGGAAAGAATTTTCTGATTCTATAAACTTTTATTATTATTTCTCAACTGTGGTTTTTGTGTCTTACATAGAAAATTGTTTTCAATTGCATTACCCCAAAAAAGAAGATTCCATTTGAAAGAAGCATGGGGGCAGCTATCTCTCTATTTGATTGTTTGGCTTTCTGAAATTTCCATTACATCTATTTTCAGACACATATAGTAACCCACAATCTAATATGCTGGATTTTTCTTCCCTTTAGTATTTTGCTGACAAAAGACTGTCAGAACAGGACCTTAGCTTTAAAAGTGTATTATCCAGGTCTTTGGAATCATTTTTAATCATTTAGGTATTATATCAAGTGAGTTATAATATGGGAATTAATAGTTTATGTGGAATTTGAACTGTGAGAAAAAGAGATTTCTTCACCTATTTCATATTTCTGTCCTCAAATAAACGCAAAGTCTTAGTGTAATGGAGGAATTTGGCTCCCTAGGGGTCTCTAGTGATGGAAGAAGGTGGCAATGACAATGCTACAACAGAGGGAAGAGGGAGCAGAGAAACAGCATGGCTTTGCACTTGTCTTCCATTGCAGGCCTGTGCCATCCCAACTACCACATTAATTCAACCTGGAATTAAATCCAGCCTGATGGACAGTTTTAAGAGTTTTATAAAATTGCTATGTCACATGTAAAATGCATGCAAGTACCATTGCTATGTAATCCATTTGGTGAATTCTATCAAAGTAATTTTGATTTCTGATATTCTAAGACTAGCAAGGGCTGCACTTAATCCTTCTCTCCGAACTCAGTATCCATAGATACATACAATTCTGATTTTTTTTTTTTTAACTAGGAACAGTTAAATTTTCAGGACTAAAAGATTAAAATCAACTTTCCTGGCTGAAAGAAAGGATGCTTAAAATTTGAGAGCAAATCTTTATAAAGATTGGTCATTGTACTAAAATAAGGATCAAGTATTGGGTCTGGACTGATTCTGGCTTGAGGTTGGTGCTGTATAGGTCCTCATTTTATGGATCTTGTTCTATGCAAATGAGAGCTGTCAGCTTCCTGTATGACCCTGTATGCAGAAGCAACCTGATGGGTTGGGGTATTGGGGTACCAGTTAGTTGAATATCCTTTATCTGAAATTCTTAGGACCAGAAGTGTTTCAGATTTCACATACATATATATTTTGATTTTGGAATGTTTGCACTTACATAATGACATATCTTGGAGATAGAACCCAAGTCTAAACAAGAATTTTATTTATGTTTCATATACATATATACACATAGCCTTAGGAGACAATGTTTTGTCTGCATTTTGACTGCAACTTATTACATGATGTCAGATGTGTAATTTTCCTCTTGTGGCATCATACTGGTGCTCAAAACTTTTGGGTTTTACATTTTCTGATTAGGGAGGCCCACCCTGTATATCTCCTGAACTGGCCCTACAAAGTCTTTTCTACTTTCTTTTTTTTCATATTGGAGCTACAGGAAACAGATTTTTTTTCTGTGTTGAAGGAAAGCAGATTATATGAACCTAGACTTCAAGTTGCCATGATTCAAGTATCGTCAAAAAAGTTAACCAAAGAGAACATAGTTGAAGTGAAAGAAAAGTATGGTCAGGGGATAAGAAATAATCAGTTGTTCTAGTTTTCCAAGAGCCACTGCTTCCCTTTCCCAAGTCTAATCATGCGTGCGAATACATCCCCTACTTTGACCTAAGCCTGTTTGAGATGGATTTCTCTTGCTTGCTACATAAATGATCCCCTGTTACAAAAACTTTATTTTTCCTTTTTTTCCTCTTAGTAGGAAGGGAGTGAATTGGAGCATTGGCATGATAAATGTATTTTCTCTGAACTAAATCCCCACCTAGCTGTAGAAGCAGAAGATAAATATGCCCAAGCATCATCTCACCTATTATCTGTCAACTAGCGAACTACTTTTCTGATTTTTATAGCTTTAACCCCATTCCTGATTTTAATATCTGATTTGAAGTTTTCCAGAGTATACTTCTAGAACATCTTAGGCACCTGAAAAGCGACTGAGATGTTCAAATTGAATACTAGATGACAACATGGCAAGTTAAATGTGTCTCTTGTCCCCTGAAGTATACTTCAGGACTTGGGGACTGATTGCACAAGGGGTACAAAGAAGAAAGAAGACACAAAATTGATTAGAAATCTGTGTGATTGAGAGTGGGATAAGGAGGAGCCACAAATGGGAGGTAGGTAAGTAGTATTTGAAAAGGTAATAGAAAATGTGGCAGTGTCAAAAAAGTTACTGTTACAAAGCATGTAAAATAAGAGTGATGAATAGCACTGAAAATGCAAGGGTTTAGGAGGAAGAGAATTTAGAAACAGCTTGGACTTGCCAATTTTGAGCTCACAGTTAGCCTTTGAAAGAGCTGCTGTAGATAAAAGAAGTGAATAAAAGTAAGACAATAACAAACAATAGAACTGGAGAGGAAAGGAGAGAGAGGGAGGATGAGTGTAAGAGAGAAGAAGAGGGATTCAGAAAAAAGTCCCAGGGATTATGGGATGTGAAGGAACAAATGAACAAATTGATCAATTAGATAACAAAGATGCACAAATAAAAACAGAAATAACAATGCAATGATATTTTAAAAAGGGAAGTAGGAAATTAAGGGAGCTAAAATGAGGTTATTTAAATTTCATAGGTGGATTAGGTCATCTAATAAGACTGAAGAGTGTGGGATGTTGGGAAACTGAAGATTCTAGAGCATTTGGGGGATATGTACTATGATAGAATTGAGTGACTAGAAGTATTATACTATATGTCTGTGAAATATCAGTTACCATTTTATAGAGTGTATTTGCTTTAGAACACATAAACATATCTTAAAAACTTCTAGTTACAGAGCTACTCTGGTCACCCTTGATAGTCTGGTAACTTGGCAAAGAGAGACGAAAGAAAATGAAATGCAAGAATTCACTAAGATGGCTGATGATGGGGTTTGAATTTGGTAGTGAAGTAAATAAACTCAGAAATAAACTGATAATTCTGGAATGAGAGGAAGGGCTTGACATACTGGAGACTATCATTCATTTAAGTAGCTATAAATAGCTTCTACAGTGTAGAGTCGCATGCTTAGGAATTAGGGGAGCAATAATGCATAAGATGTGCTCTTTGCATGCAGTCACAATTTGGTGAAGGGCGCAGCCACCCAAAAAAGCAGAGAGATTCAGTAGCAGTGAGGAACTGGGAAGACAAAAAAGAAGAGAGGATATGGTGGTAATAGAGAAGAAGATTACAGTCAGATGTCTGGAAAAGAGTAGCAGAAGTGGTAAGCAGATTTTTAGGTCTTTCTTGTAATTGCATACTTAGTATTTTGTAACCAGTATATGTACCAAAACAAGAGTTGGGGCACAGGGGTGGAAAGAGGAGTGACTTTGCTTGAGAAACCAATGCTCTCTTTTTAGTGTTGTTGTTGTGACCGCCAAGAAATTGGCTCCAAGTCATTTTTGGCATTCTTATTCCTTCTACTCTAAACTGAATTATGATTCAATGTCAAGTCCTGAATCCATAAATCTGGCCTGACATTTCATGTGCTTCTAATAGATGGTGCTGGAAAAGCATTTTCTGACCTAAGCTCCATGAAGGAAATGAGGAAAATGCAGAAAAGGTTTCAGGCTAGTCTGTAAAGCTATTTGAGGCCTATTCCAGAAGTCTTCCTCAATTCATCTCAGTAAGTGATCTAAAGAGCCATCACTTCTTCGTGATACACAAAGGTCTAAGTCCACATTAGAAGTTCATAATACATGAAGTAACATTACTGTGCCTATAGAATGTCATCTGGAATTATTGGAAAGTAAATAGTTAAACCGGTTATATGACATCATAGAGCCAGTGTTCTTCCCCACTGTTTGCGGTACCATTTGAAGTACTCCATTTGATTTTCAGAAAGTTAAATTTAGGCCCATCAGCTTGGATGTGGACAAAGTTTAAAGGCAATCTAGAGTTACAAACTCAAATACCTATGAATGTCTAACAACTAGTAGAAATGAGTGAGTCTGGCCAAGTGTGAGAATGCAAGAGCAGAAGCTGAATGTTGAATACTGCCAGCATCTGAGTCCCACTGATGTCAGGGAGGTTGGGAACTGCAGCAAGCTGGACGCAGTCCTGGGGCAGCTGCCGCTCAGTATTAGCCTATTGTTGTGGCAGGGAATGCCAATCTGGTGTTGCCAGATCTTCCCATTTTTGTTCTAGAGTGGCCAGAAAACTGGATTTTTGTATGAAAAGTACGGATTTTAAACATTAAGCCTTTAAGTGGACAGTCTGTGTTCCCTGTTTTAGAATTCACTTCTCAAACGGGTGTTTGGATACTGCACGGGCACAGCCTAAAGCACTCATATGCACAGTCAGGTTACCTTAAACCAGTCTTGGACAAGCAGCATGGAAGAATAATCAGACATAAAGGATGGTTGCTTTTTAAAAATGTTGTTTATTAGTCTCTTCTACTTAAGAAAATGTCTCAGTGTTTGGTATAAAGCCTCTTGAGATAGATGCATAGATAAATTATAGGAAGGCTCAGCTCCAAACATGTAACAAAGACAGGTAATTTCTGTATTCATAAGCCTTCTAGAATCAGCACCTCTCTGGTATTGTTTTCTCCTGTTGCCTTGGTTTCCATTCTGAGAATTAGCAGCATTCAACACGTCCCTCCTATTCATCTTCAAAGAGGAGGGGAATCACACTCCTCTGCAAGAGAAGAAGAGCTTGTACAATGCACTACAAAATTCAGTCCACCCCTTGGCCTCCAGGAGAAGATTAAAAATGTTGACTCCTTAGGCTTGACCACCCTTCAGGCTTTTCTAGTTCAGTCTCTTTATATATTAGATAAACAGAATTGAGGGGTGAGACATTTTATTACATAGATTATTGGATGTCAATGCCCAGACTCATATGTAATCAAGTTAACAATGCCAAGGCTTCTGAAATCATATGCTCCTAGACAGAGTTGCATTTGGACTAGGACTCAAGTCTTCTGACTGGTTCTCTTTCTATTGTATTGGGAGAATGCCCAGATGAGGCTGCTCAGCCTAGCCTAAGCATTGGATGCAGTAAGTTGAAAATAACAGGACAACCAAACTCAAAAAGAGTTAAAAAATAAAAGGGGCTTATTGACTTCCCAATCTAAAATGACCAGAGGTAGGATGGGCTTCAGGAAGGATTTAGTCAAGTCCTAGCTCCATTTCCTCTACCACCATCATAACCAAGACTTAAATTGTGTTTATATGGGACAGGTGCTATTCTAAGCACACCCTCATGAGGTAGATAAAATTAACTGCATTTTCATACATAAGGAAACTGAGACACTGGGTTTAAATACCTGTCCCAGGTTTGCATTTTAGAGTCAGGATACACACTCAGACTGCTGACTCCAGAGCCCTTGCTCTTAACCTCTGTACAGATTCTGATTAAATGGACTAGGAAATGGCTTAGGGATCTGTGACTAAAAAATACTTCCCACAGATTGCAATGCACATCCAGACTTAAGAAACAAATCTGCTACACAGTTGGCTAAGGGTACCATCCATATGTAAAAAAAAAAAAAAAAAAAAAAAAAAAAAAAAAAGGCAATCCTGAGGAGGTTCACTACACAGAACACTATGGTGGAATTTAGTCCCAAATTCTTCTCTGCAATGCTTACATCCCAATGGAGAAGAGAAGTAAACACTATCTACTGATGAAAGAAAATTCTGGATGGAACTGCTGAGCACTACTGAACACAAAAGCCTGCCACTACAGGACCCCTTAGCCTGAAGAACCCAATATTACAGTCACAGTATGTCTTTACAGGACCCCTTAGCCTGAAGAACCCAATATTACAGTCACAGTATGTCTTCAGGGTGTTTATTACCTAGGTATTATAATTCTTGTGTGATGGCAGTCAGAGACTGATTATAATCAGGGGAGAGAGAAGAACTTCCTGGGGACACAGTACTTCACTATAGATTCCCTGCCTCTAATTCTCAATACAGAAATCTTTGCAAGAGTACTTTCATGGGTGTCAATGACAACAATTAAGCTTGAAGAGCATGGGAAGACATTTTAATCAGAAGCTAATTAAGAACAATGGTGGCATATGTATCATTGATTGTATCTCAAGTACTCTGACTGATCTGGAAGATTATTCCATTAATATATGGATGTAAACAGACACCAACATTTTCTCAGGATGAGGCAATTTCACTTTGAAGGTTCCACCTCCAAATCTGGCATTTATTTATTAGATGACAAATAAAAATGAGCAACATTTACCTACCTAGGGAAGACATTTGGTGATGGTTTCTTGTCTTTGGGTAGGACAAGCATCAAGTGTAAGAAATAAGGTGATAGGAGTCAATAAACAAGAATGTTTTTCATAGTTGACTATTAATTGTTGCTCCATTATAAAATGAGACTAAAAATGTGTCTGGTCCTAAACAAAAGGGCATAGATGTTATGAGTAATAGCAATATCTAAGAGAATATCTTGAGCTCTTCATACAAAAAAAAAAAAAAAAAAAAAACAAAAAAAAAACACCTCAAAAAAAGCCCACAAAGTATCAAGCAAAGCATTACGTGTAGTTTTCACTTTCAGATAGTATGTGGCACATTACAAATACAATGTGTTTTCGGGTAAAGGAAATTCTTCTCCTAGCTTCCTTATCTACTCTCCACTTAAATCAAGCATCAGTCCATTGCTACCCCACTTACCAACACTGTTGGGTGCTGTTTTTTGTATAAATAAGGTTGAAATCATTTTAGTTCATATTCTTGACTCTTGCTTGCTGATTAATAAGGCTTGCTTTGTGGCCTCACTATCCGTGGCCATGCCCCACAAAGGAACCCCCCAGGGAATTTTGCTCCAATTTATCCTGTTGGTAACTTAAGGAGTGAACTTTCCATATGGAGAACTCTATCGTATGATTTTAGACCAGCTTCCCAGCATTTTCTTCCAGTTCCTTCCCAAGTGAGCACTGAAGTATGTGTCAGGCAATCTGGGTTGTAATCTTAGCTATGCCAGTATCTCCCACTATAAGCTATTTAAATTCTTCTGAGCTTCAGTTGTCTTTCTTCACAAAAAGAAATATAAATGAGATGATCTCTTAGTGTTTTCCAAAGTTGAAGTTGTTTGGATACTATCTATCTTTCCTTCTGGCTTGTCTCTCTCTCCTTTAGTCCGTGACTGTCATACTCATTTGGTTTCCATGTCTTGCCAACTTGTTTTTGCCTGAATAGTAACTTCTTCTCTCATGTTCCTTGACTTAATAGTCTAACCATCTTTTATAGTTCTTCTCCAATCCCAGTTCTTTTAAATACCCTTCCCATTGTGTGTGTGTGTGTGTGTCAAGAGAAGATGCTTTTGGACCATGTATCAGGGATGTAAAGATGACCGAGACATACTTGGCTCTGTCTTTCATGAAGCTACAGACTAATTTAATAGCTAACATTTTTTTTGAGATATAGTATCTTCACTTTTTAATTGAGAAAACTGAGGCCCAGAGAAGTTGAATAAATTTCCTAAGGTCCCAGAGCTAACAAGTAGCAGAATCCAAGTCTAGTACATTACAACCACTTTTCTTAACTGTCATGCTACGTAGCCAGCACACCATGAAAAAGATGTTAGCAAAGTGCTGATACTTCTGATTCCTGTGACATGACCAACATTGGCCCCTAAGCTGTTTCATTCTGAGTCTGGCAGTCACATAATCACTGGCAACACAGTTTTCCAGGCATCTATTTCCAGTTGATACGAGTGGCACTTGAGGTAAAACTTTTGGTATTTGTTATCTTAGCTGATGTTTTTTTCCCCAGAACATCAAGTCATTTATTAAACAATTCAATGGTATTTAATCATATATTTCATTTTATTTTTGTTTATTTCTATTATACATCATCAACTATTTTTAGCTCCCACATGGACAAGGACACTTTCTTTAATAGATTGTGTTTTGTCTAACATTATTGACATGGGTTGTGCATTAGTCTGTTCTTATGTTGCTAATAATGACATACTCAAGACTGATTTATAAAGGAAAAAGATTTAATTGACTCACAGTTCCACATGGCTAGGGAGGCCTCACAATCATGGCTGAAGGCAAATGAGGAGCAAAGTCATATCTTACATGGCAGCTGGCAAGAGAGTTTGTTTAGAGAACTCTGCTTTATAAAACCATCAGATCTCATGAGACTTACTTTCATGAGAACAGCACAGGACCCACCCCCATGATTCAATTACCTCCCACTGGATCCCTCCCATGACACATGGAAATTAGGGGGTTTACAATTAAAGATGAGATTTGGGTGGGGACACAGCCAAATCATATCATGTTGTGAGGGCACAATTAGCAGTCTGCAGGAAGGCACAGTGAGGAGGAGTAATTGAATGAGTGAATCAATGGATGCATTTGTGCTGCTTTCATGGTGTTAATAAGTAATACCCAAAGGAAAGTTTTCTGCATGTGACCCAAGTCTCTAACTCCTGAGTTGGATAATCGTATTTTTTCCAGTTCTCCGAGCATTATAGATGTGTAGAAGGATATCTTTTTAGGATTTATTGAGGAATGAGAAAGAAGACTGTCTTCTAACCAGTTGAATGTCAAACAACAAAAGAAAACTGATGCGTGTCATTAAACAACTCTAGAAAAGTCTACAAGGATATAGGGAGAAAATCTTTCCTGACACCATTTCCTCCCCTACATGAGACTGATTTAAGCTCCATTTTCTGACGCTCCCATGCTCCCCAGTGAATAATGAGCATCTACATTGCCTTATTTATCTTGGTGCCCCAAGCATCCAGGAGTATCTGACACTTCAGTAAATATTTGTTGCATGAATGACTATATATTGCTGTAACTTCAGGGGCTTTGGCTGTGGGCTGGGGTAGGAGTTTTCTCACCACTTGATCACTAATGCTGTGGATTTCTTAATAACTTTTAAATAAAAGTGTTTTTCTTTTCACAGTGAAAGACGAAAGATAAAAAGGTTTCGGACAAGGGCAACATTTTGTGAGGACACAATTACACAAACATATAAATGACTCGAACTCTTGCTAGAAATACAAATATGAAAAAGGAAAAAAATAATATTGGAGTCATTTAAAATATAGAATCAGGTACTCTGGAAGTAGGGATATTTACTGAATTAGTAGGGTGGAGACCGTGAAGATTATAAGAATAGCTAACACATATTAAGCTCTTGAGTGTCATTATTATTCTAAGCCATATTTCATGGATTAACTCTCCATATCCTTATGGGTTAAGGAATTATATAATTCCCACTTTATAGATGATGAGCTTGGAGCATGAAAGATTGAGCAATACATCCCAAATCACAAAGCCAGAAAGTCTTCAAGTAGAGTTTCAAATCCAGATTACCTGCCTCCAGCCCATGCCCTTCACCACTGTGCTGTCCTCCTGTAGAAGATGAGCTTTTCCTGCTTAATTCTGCCTAAAGCCAGCCCTAAAATAGTTCCATCTGATAAATTCAAGGTTTCTATTTCTAATAGAATATGAAGAAATGCTCTGCTTTACAGTTATTCTTTTACTATTGTTCCTAATTATTCTGTTTATGTTTACTTGGAATGCCTGGGGGATTCAATAAAGATATTCCAATACATGTGCACAATCCTGAAGAAATCAATAGATGGAATGAAAATGAAGTGAGATGTAAGCAGGCTTTCTATATTGAAATCATATTGTTCACTGGAGACTGTGCCATTCTGCTTCTTCGGGAAAACAAGCAGCCTTGTGCTTCTGTGTGTTAGGAAAGCCGAAGTCCTGGTCTGGAAAGCTGTTCTAATCAACCAGTAGCTGCAAGCTATATTACTGAACTTTATGTTACAAGCAATGGTGGGTGCCTTGTGACACACCATAGTTTTCATCTGATGATCTCAATCTGCTTAGAGTATAATAGTTTCCCTCAACCTTTACCATCTTAAGCGCCACTAAGAGATTGAATCATCACAGGGAGGCCAAATAGAATGCATGCAATAGATTGTATAATGGGATGGTTGTTTCTGTTATATAATGTAACAGTCATGCCAAATAAAAAATGCTTGGTGTTGCTCTAAGAAGCATATTTATGCTAGAGCCCCCACATGGGCTAAGGTCACTGCAGGATAAGCAAAGCAGGCAGCTGTCTATGGGATCCGTCTGTGGAATATGATTTTAGGTATTTTTCTCCCTTCCCCAAGAGCTCTCCCCTTAATATTTATGCAATTATTCTGTCAACAAGAACTAATTGAGTACCTGTTATGGACCAGACATTTATATTAGAGTTGCAGAGTTGTACTTGAGCTAGTTTTAAATAGTAATAAGGTTTGATGAAAGCTATATTAGGAGGTGCAGACTGTCCCAGGATCCCAGCATATCGTACAACGCCTGTGCTTTTAGATGCAGCTAGCTTTGTCTTCTTTGCCTCCTCCCAATTCAACCTAGTTCTAGCCACATTGGAATTCTGAATTCTGGAGGTACCATTAAAAAGCTACAGTTTTCACATTACCGTGATTTCTACAAGCTTCTTCCTTTACTTGAAATGATAGCCCCCATCTTTTCTGTTTGATGAACTCTTATCCAACAATACAGATTTAGTTGACGTTGGATACAATCTCATTTTGATTTAGTTGAAATGCAGTCTCCTTTTTGAAACACTCTCTGATTTTTCCTTTTTCTCCTTCCTCTCTGTCAACCTGCCTTTTTTAAAACTCCAAAGCATTTTGTTTTTTTCTATAGCATTTATTATTATATGACACGAGATATAACCCTGTAGACAACCTTTTATTTTCATTGGTTCATAAACTCTTTAGAGCAGAGATCATATATTTCTTCATCTCCAGCATTTATTGTAGAAAATTGCATACTATTCAATAAATGCTTTCTAATTAACATAGTGAATAAATTGAAAAATAAATACCACTGGCTTAGGCGCTATTGTGAAAATTACATATTTCATAACATTTAATTTTTAGAATTCTGCAAGATAAATATTATCCTCACCATTTTACAAATGAGGAAACAAAAATGTTGACAGGCTAAATGAGTTGCTCAAAGTCACACAGCTTGGAAATGGTGAATTCGTCTGGTTTCAATGGTCATCTTCTATTTTACTGTCCTGCAGAGAATAAATGAGAACGGTGGTGTAATTATATAAAGGGTCCTTTCATTCTTGCTACTCAGAATGTATTGGACAGATCAGCAGCATTGAAATTACATGGAAGCTTGTGAAAATGCAGAATCTTAGGCCCTACTTTACATCTATTGAATAAGAATTTTCATTTCTAATGTGACTTTCAGATTATTCTTATTAACATTACAGATTAAGAAGTATCTATTAACTTCAGTTTTTCTTAGAATTATCTTGTGTCCTAGCCTTTATAAGACTTCCTAGTCTATACAGCTCATCTCAGATACACAGAAAATTGATGCTAATTATTACATCCATCCAATAAGCAGAAGGAAGCCCATAGTTATCAGTGAGGGGTATGTCCTGGATCCTGGAAGACTAGTAAGACCTTACCTAACTTTCTAGTATCCTTCCTTCCTTGTTTTCCATTCATCTCCCTTAATCATCCTTTGAGAGAAGAGGGCTAAGTAATGCAAAAAACAAAACATCTTTAACTTACTCACAAATGTGCAAATACTCCAAGTGCTTCTCATTAGGATTATTTGATTATGAGGAATAAAGTATTACTTAAGCTAGCTAAAGAAAAGCCAGTTTAAGAATACATATGGAGTGGTCTCGGTAGTGGGCTTTCGTAGACATCTAAGTAGATGATCAGTAATAGGACAGGCCCTCAAGGAAATGGAGCTAAACTCAAGGTCATTTAAGGATTTTAGGAGTTTTAGGGTCTTCTCTCAGTGATTTACCATTAATAGATTTCAACTATCCCATCTCTGTCCTCACCACCATCACCATTGTGTGCTCCTCTGTCATTTCCTCTTCTCACCGTAATTTCTTTTTCTTTTCATTCAGGTTCTAAAGATTGACACTACAAGTGGCTAATATCTAATATATATTTTGTGAGGCCACATGGATCCTAGATCACTGGGTAGTATATGAGTTGTGAAAAAACTTCTGTGGTCAAATTGCTATTTCCAGTTTCATACTCATGGTTTGAGGTATAACATCATTTCTTTTATAAATATCCTTTTAGTTTCTGAAGAGACTTGAGAAGACCGGTTTCCTTTAAAAGGGTTACATATAGATCACATTGTGAAACATGTCTGGGGTAGAAAGGAATGGAATAAGTTAACTTTTTCATTAAGTTATAAGTCAGTGTTGAAGAACTAGTTAGCTTATTATATACTTCGTAGATGTGACTAATTATTAAAATTCTGCAAGATATGGTGTTACATTAG
Source organism: Theropithecus gelada (assembly GCF_003255815.1). NCBI lineage: Eukaryota > Metazoa > Chordata > Mammalia > Primates > Cercopithecidae > Theropithecus > Theropithecus gelada. The sequence goes on from NW_020257668.1 coordinate 492,084, forward strand.
GAGACAAAACATAGGTTACATTGTCCCATTGGTTCAATTTTTTAATTGGGTATTTACTGAGTACCTACTACTAGTCAGATATTCTGTAATCTGAAATTATAGGGATGCAAAAAACATAGTTGAGTCCTTCAGGGGTGTTATAATTTCGTGGTTACAGCTATACAAGGAAAGTTTTCCAAAATTAATGTCAACTAAAAACATAGGTGCATAGCTCATGAGCCTAAGATGTGGCTTTTGTTTATGTGTATCACTCTTCTTGTTCAATTTTATTCAAAATTTTGTGTAGTGAAATTAACATTAATTTGCTGCTAAGATAATTGTCTTCACTGATCCAAGCAATATGGAAAGAGGCAAGTATGAGTAACTCTAGCTTATGCCTGAAAAACATTTTAAAAATATTGAAAGACTAAGAGTTAAATACACAATTGCTTGGTGGTTATTTTAGGGGCTGTCATAAATGTTAGGTCTAGGGTATTGCCTTATCCTTGGATAAGGAGGGCACATAATATAAAAATAATAGTGCTCTGTTCTGTCAGCTCTTTGGAAGTATCTATTCTAAGAACTGTTTGGAGTACAGTTTATTTATAATGAATATTAGTCCATTTTCTTCCAATATACAAAGTCAAGACAACTTTGTAACTCAGTTATAATTGAGGGAGACAAGATATGAGTCCTTGTATGAGTATGCATCATGTATGAGCCCAATATTTACCCTGCCCAAAGTACTAGGTTTCAAAGACTATCACAATCCTATGGTGATTTCCTATTTCCAGGAAGGATGAGTTAGCTAAGACAGTTCTATTTATTCAAAGTCTATTTTCTAGCATGGCTAGAGCTTGGTGATGATTGAGCTATAGAGAATATTAGATATTTGTAGACCAATTGTACCATAATAACAGAATATTATGCTGCTACATATTTTCAGGAAAGTATTAAAAGCACTCCAAGAAAAGAACGATTAGAACTGTGTGGTAGGTGAAAAGAAATGTCTAGTAAAACCTTTTCTGGGATTCTCCTAGATGTCTTCTATGTTAGAGGAGAATTGAGCATATACTAAGTGTATAGGAATGGGTTGTTCTTATTTTTGCTTTCTCTTCCATCCAGTTGATTAGGAGCAATTACCAGCACAGAATATTCTCCACAGAGCTCCAGAAAGAACGTAAGGAAAGTATTAGAGTCAGCTCTTGACTTATTTTTCCCAACATTAGAATCATTATTTTTCTTCTTTTCTTTTTTCTCTCTGGTGGGTGGCTTTGGAAGGAAGAATCTTGGGGCCTTGTGGCACCTCAGCAGTGATGAGAAATTCATGTACTCAGTGACTGGTTTTTAGTTTATTCTTTCTTTCAAAGAAAACGTATGCACTATTTCTGCTCGTCTATCACCAGTAGCTGGAATATTTGAGTCAAATTTGCCCAACATGCTTACTGCTTTCTTGGTCCAATGTAAATGGCAGTTCATTCTGGCATATGGGCCCAGACAATGAAAGCTTCTTTGGGAATTAGCCTTAAGAACACTAATTTAGATCTCATGAAGAAACAGGAACGAAAGCCACTGGTATACAATAAATATTTTGTTTGGTTTGTTTTCATTAGTTAGGTTAATTTAAATGCATATTCCTCATTCCTATCTGGTTTTATGTTACTCTACATATTATATGTCATAAGGTATAGAAACAGTTAACAAACAGTAAACTTCCAAATTGGTCACACTAGCAGTGAATATGCAGAGGAGTGCCAAGAAGCAGGGATGGAAGATTTTTGCCATTGTCCAAAATCCCCTTCAGGCTATCCATTATTATTCCCGAATAGGTATACAATCATACACTCTAAGTAAAATTCATATGATTGCAATTCCTTAGGTATCTCTCCCAATCAAATTGCTACCCATAATCTTTTCCAAAATAGCAAGTTTGGAAAAGGAACTGTTGCTGTTTCATTGACAGTGTTAGCTAGGACTTTATTAAGTATCAAAAATATATTTCTGGTATTCTGCTTTCCTTTTCAGGACAAAAGAAAAAAAAAAGTCTCTGACAAGTTCTATAGTTTAGAGACTTGGTCAAAGACATTTCTCTCTCTTTCTCTTGGCCATGTCATAGTCTTTCCAAATATGAGAAAAGCAATCATCAGTAGCTAGAGGAGTCTCTAGACTGAGGTATGTTGTTATAATCGGGTCAATTGAGCCTGCTTTCAGCTTATTTCACATCACAAAACTGTCATAAGACCAATACTTTCTTTGGAACAGGTACATTCAAATGCCACAAGGTTGCAAGCCTGGGGCAACAGAAGGTAAACTTGTGTCAGTGAGCACATCATGTTGCAAAGGCATCACAATAATTGTATAGACAGCAAAGGATTGCATTTCACTACTGTGTAGCATCAAATACGTAAGGCAAATACAAACAAACTACTGTCACCTACCAAGATTGGGAACCTGAGAGTAAAAATCCTAAACTGTTCATTACAAGCCTAAATGAGCCCATTAGACTTACATTAGACTTAAGAGAAAAGAAAAAATAGTGCTACTTAACTGTCAGGGATGCAAAATTTCCTAATTACAAGAGAAAGATCACCACAAATTCAAAAGCTGAGTCTATTGTATTAACTATGTTATTTTCAATTAGGAAAATTAATAAGACCAATACTAGTATTGTTTTTATGAACTTGTTAAAAGAAGTGACAGAAGAAAACTCTGAACAGCATCATTTCCATATTTGTCTTTTTTTTTTTTTCTTGCTAGGAGTATTGCTAAAACAAAATGAGATTTTGGAGAAACTTGTTTGTTTCTGGTATATCTGGTGCTGATCAAAACGAATCAAACAGAAAAGAAACTTCTGGTAAAATTTTGAAACCTGATTTCATCAGAAGCTTATTTTGATTTTTTATGTTTGATGCTACTGAGAGATAATCATGAAAGGTTTTGAGTATGGATTTTTAGAACTGAGTGATGAGCAAAACTGACAATTCGTATTCTTATCAAATCCTTTTGAGTCTACAAAATAGAAGGTTCCTTAAATTTTCTGACATCTTCACATCTCATCCTGCCCTAGACTTAGAGGCTCTGACAAACATAAAAGTTGAAAAATACAAGCAAGAAAAAATTTTCAGCTGCAAATCTGTAAAAAACAAAGCAAAACCCACCAACCAACTAACCAAGCAAACAAAAAATAGTCTCATTCAGTTGAGGCTGAATTGTCTTTTTTATATAAGATGGCTGCACAAGGGTATTTGACCTAAAATTGAACTAACACAAATAAGAAACTGAAGTAGAATGTAAATTATAATGTTGAAAATTAGCTTTGCTTTGCTAGTTTCAGGTCAAAGTGCAAACTCAAATCAGAAGTATTTGTGTTGCCTAAAAATTTGTTGTACTTTTGTGTGTCCAAGTAATCCCGGGAAATCTAGCTAATTACCTTTAGTTTATTAGAAACATGATAAAACAAAGGAACATCTAGATACATAGGCTCATGTACTCTGCACATAGCTCACAGCAGTACTACCTCTTTTGATTTGCTTCAGAAGAATGAAACCCCTTCCATTCAAGGATGCTTTTTTTTTTTTTTTTTTCACCATTGTCATCATGTGGCCATTATTACCACTATTATGACTACCACAATTATCTGAATATTTAATAAGTGTACATTTGATGAGTGACATTAGGCAGGGGAAGCATGAAAAGCCTCCCCCTCATTAGCCTGGGTAAGTTATCAGACTTAATCAACAACTGACGGCTGTCGTTTTTCCTGATCCTATTGCATCAGCAACATGGATACCATATGATTCAGAGAGCTCTCTATTCTAAGCATATCATTGCTTCCTGGAACAAGATGGGTGCTAACATTTAGGAAATTCTCTGTTTCTTCTCTGAAGCGTCCCACCTCTTTCGGAAACTTTCGGAAACAATCACAGAAGAGAGCAAAACAGCTGGAATTATGAGGCCAGTAGTGAAAGGAATCACAAACAAGTAACCAAGTAATCTTCATATTAGAGATGCTATTTATTTACTCATTTGTTTATAAGGTGTTTTCTCTAATCATAAAGGAATTAGAAAAGGGGTTTAATTATTTAACTTTTTTGAGGACTAGCAAAAGCGTTGTTTTTTATATTGTACTGTCTGGTAAGGGACTAGTTTTAACCATATTCTCAATGCTACGACAGACTTAAAGGGTGTTAACACCACCAGTGCTGAGTTTCTAACCTACCTTTTTATGCATGATGCTATTTAGAGCACTATTTGGAACACTACAGGAGAAATGTATGGGGAAAGGAGCCTGGAGGGACACTGGCTTTAATTTTAATTTCTTCTGAATTAGATAGCATTTTAAAATCCCAAGTGTACACATTAGTCTAGGAAGCGGGAATAATTATGAAAGTGCTCCAGCCATCGCTGCGTATGGCCAGGCTGCTTGCTAGAAGCAGGGATAGGAGACAGTGCAGAGTGATGAGAACATTGTGTCCTGCATTAAGTCCTGCTTCCCTCAGAGGCTATGTGTCAGACGACTGGTACCCCGGTACTTCAGGTGGGTGAGCCAATTAGCACATTCCCTAGTCTGGAACTGTAGTTGCTGGGTATGTGATCTGCATACTAATTCAACTGAGATTTGACCTTCTGGGGGGAGAAAAACAAGAATCCCAGGTGAGAGAGAACATTGGCCTAGATTTTCGGATTCCTTCTCCTCTGTTCTTTATTTCCAGGCATCTTAACCCAGCTACTTTTTATGACTAATTCTGAGACTGGAAAAGTTTATTTCCCTTGAAAATTCAAATCAACGTATAGGATAAAAACTACCAAAAATCATAGTTTTTACCTCCTTCTGCTAATGTCAAAAATGCAATGCAGGTGCTCCTTGTACGATTGACACCCTTGGCCCACATGGGGGCAGTACTACGTAGTCAAAAGCCTCTGGGAGCTTTCAGGGCATGCAAAGAGTCTGTTTGGAGACAAATTTGAATGCATAAGGCAGAAGCAGGATAGTTTTTCATAAACACAAGATTCCTTAGAGCCAATCATTACAGCGTTCTAAATGTTCTTGCTGAAGGAATTAGGAAGGAAAGATGTCTACCAAATTTCCAGCTGCTGTTGCAATCACTTGCCGGGAGATGTTGGGGAAATTTTTTGATTGATGATTCCAGTTAATGCTACTTCTTTTAACATACACAATATGAAACAAACAATTTTTCATTGAATTATCAAATTACATTCCAGGTTTGTTTAGAACAGCAACAATATATCTTAGGTATAGATTTTTAGTTTCTTACTGTATGATATGATGAGTTGCTTTTTTGGTAATTTTTCAGATAAAGAATTTCTGGGGAAGCTGTAAAAGTAAGAATGCATTCATAGCCAATGGACCAGTATATTGAGTGCATGGAAGTTATCAGTGGCTTGATGATATTGAATAAATGCTTCCTTCAGATAGATCTCTTTTAAGTTACAGCAGCTACATAAATAAACATTGGCCTTATTATGTATTCATCTTATCTGAAGGGTTTTTGATATTGGGAGGGGAAATTTTTCCACCAAGACACTTGGGATTGATTAATTTGGTTACTCATTAGGCATATTTTAGAAATCCAAGGAAAGCGCTATAATGATACATTGAGCTATAGTATCCCAAATCATATAGTACTGAAAGACAAAAGGTCACAAAGCATTTGTTTCCTTACTCAGAGGTGAGACTATAGCAAGTACACCTTTAGATGGTGTCTCATTTCAACCTTCAGAAAACAAATTTTGAATTAGCTGATGAGCTCCTGATCACATTAGGTTGTGTCAAAACAGGGACAGTGAGTCGTTAAGACAGTCTGGGGCACAGTGTCATGATGCAAACCATACAGATTCTCACAGAGGAGTCAATGGGCTCTCATGGTGATAGTTTCACTAAACAAACAGAACAGAGGAGTATCTGCCCCTGACACCATCAACGTTGGTTCTTGATACCCTCCTCGCTGTACTTCTTTTTCTTCCTCTGTCTCTTATCTTTTGGATAAAATTAAACACTGATTTCTCTCTATCTTCTCCCTTAACTTTATTCTCCCTTTCTGCTGATACACATGCCAGAACATCCAATTGCACCCATGGAAATTGTTTATCCCTGAGGGGATCATTTGGTACCCAAATGGCTATGGATCCTGTGCCAGAGCAATGAGGGTATTAGAGAAAATTCAGTATTTGCTTTTGCATTCATTTGTTTTTTCAAAATCTCATTAGTGCAAAGGTTATTTCTCCCATTAAACTAGCTACTTAAAATAAGGTATATTAAAAAGCACATCTTTTTGCTTGCTTTAAAATGGTAGCTTGAACTGGCATGATGGAAACTATCTTCCTGTTTTAAGTATGGAACAAAGCATCTGCTTTGCCTCAGTCTGAGGTTTGGTAGATGAAATTTCTCGGACTGATTTTTCTATTCTAGCTCAGAAAATGATTTAAATGGCTATGGATTTGAACCTTGCCATAATGTCACCATAGAGTCATCTGGCAAGTTGTGATAAGCAAGTGTTATGCAAAAATTACTGTGTCCACCCCAACCCTTCCAGAAGTCAGTACACGAGGTCCATGTAACACTTAAGCAAAACTATACAATTGCTTTGTCTGTGTGGTCTATTTTAATGAGCATACAGGGAAGTGAATTGCATAGATGATATAGTGATAAACAACAGATTAATCTTTTTAATAACTTGAGATTTTGCTTGCTGGATTTTAATTTGTCTCTCCTCTAAAATACTAAGTAGAACCTAAACATAGTAATGTGGTTTTCTATTGGTTTTGGTGTAAAGAAGATAGGATTAAGTTTAACTTATCCTTTTTCACTTATCATGTCTCTTAGGGCACCCACATAAAAGCACATACTTCTTTGTGCTTTCTGCTCTGGCAGCACCAGACTCCCACCTCTTCCAACCATACTTACATCCTTTTCCATGATCATTAGCAAGAGAGAGGGATGAATAAGAGGAGAAATACAAAAAGTAATTAATTCACTGCAGTGCAGCTGCAAATGAATTTTTGAAATAAATTATTAATTTTCTCTTTAATATTTCTGCATTGATACTGCTCTGTATCTGGGGATTGGAAGTGAGAGCTGTTTTGCTTCAGAGCAGTAATGCCCTGGGTAGAGACAGCAGCACCTCATTGTAACTAGAATGCGTTGTGCTAACGTGATATTTCTCTAATCCATCAGCAACATGCCTTTAGCCAGCAGTATTTTAAATATGCATGGATTTTTAAGTTTATGGCAGGTAGGGGAGGCATGTAGGATGGGGGCAGTTGCAATGAAAGAGGTCAAGTGCCTTATTTTCTGTATCTCCTGGTGCCAACTTCCTAACGCACTGAAATCAAAACAAAAGCTAAACGTGTATAATGATTCTTGAGGAAAAGGTGGCATCAGAAATCCAAAATGTTTTTTGCTTATTTAGGAGGGAGAAAAGATGCTGAATTGTATAGGAGATGTTAGAGTTGGGAGTATTGACTATCAACAACATGGAGAAGAATTATAAGTCTTTGTACTTCCTGACCAATCCAGGGCAGAGATCACTGAATAGTAGCAGGGTGACAGCACAGGTCTGCTCGATTATCTTCACTGGACTCCACGTCTTCAGTCGGCTTTGAACCCAGATTACAAAACGTACCTTTTATCACTCCCTTTGCTCAAATCAAATGTTATCAGGAAATCTGCTTTTCTTGACCTCTGTGGCATGTGGTTGGAAGGTAAACCTTAGCATTTTATGGAAAAACTATTTTTAGCAACAAAAAGCAATGGTGCTGCTTCTGTGTTCAAAGATGTTGGCTCCAAATGGCAGAGGAATGATTGTTTCCACTTAAAGTGATTGATATGTCTACATACACTTGAGAGATAGAATTTCATTACCTATTCTTTCTGTGGGGACTGACTGAATACAGATTCCAAAGAAATAGGGAGCAGATTTGTGTAACAGAGTACCATTTTCTTCAATGAAATGAAGAAAAAAATGCCAGTGTATGAATCTATGAGGGGAGAAATGGTGAATGTTAAGTAAAGTGAACAAAGATATGGAAAGAGTGAAGAAACCAACACAGTATGTATTGAACATTATTTGTAATTAGGTTTTTAGCTTTCTGTTCGATGACAGTAAAATATTTCTATTGGTTCACTTGCAAAAGTATTTATTTTAAATTACCTATAATGATTAAGCACAGAAAAAATAAGTATTATACAAGGCTACCTAACAGAATTCAATTCATTCCATAATAATACCTAAGAATTAATGCTTTCATTTTGTATGGCATTTGAAGACTTGGAAACTCAAGTTACCAACACCTTGCAGATGATTTTAGAAGAGAAAATTAAGAAATCCAAACTCTAATTTGGGGTCAAATATAAAGGAAAACAACTTAATGAGCTCTTAAAAATGTAATGCTCTTTTATAAAACAAGAAATACTTCTGCATCCTAAAAATCTGTTTTCTCTCAAATGTTTTTCTCTAATGCTGTTTGGTTACCTCCTAAAGCCATTATTTCCAGCAGAGTCACAGAAATCCTCAGCTGTGTAGGCGGTCCCAGTAAATTTAGCAGCCAAGCCACATTTTGACATGTTAAGAATAGGCGTCTATAAATCTTCCCCAGCTTCTCCTGAGAAGATTAAATCTTTCTTTTCAAGAATTTGCTAAATTTCAGGAAATGCTGTAATGTAACAAATGACTTGTAGACAAGACTGAAGAAAGAGTAGAAGATAATGGAATCTCTTTGTTCAAGAACCAAGGCCCCAGAAACTGAAGGAAACTCCTGAAAGTTCTACATTATCTACCAGAAAAGACAGAGAGGCTGGGGCAAATGAAATCCATCTTCCTGCAGTAGCAGTGGGCCTCATGACCAGGGATATGTCACAACCTCTAAAGAAGACCCTATGTTGTCAAGGAAGATTTCCGCTTTCATAACCCATCTCTTTAGAACAGAAATGCCACAGAAAAACTTTCAATTAAAAGAGATCTTCCAATAATCTGAATTTCCTTTTTCTTTCCTTATACCTAGCCAAACAGGGGACCCAGGGCCCTGCCCTTTGTCTCCCAAGTGTACTTCAAAATGCATTTCCTAACCTTTCTCTGAACAAGAAGAGCTCCTTGGATCGAGTGACATCTGGAAGAGGTTTAAGCTACTTAATATGAACATAATGAACTTAGAATGTACAGCATAGAGAGATAAGGAATTTATTGAAGGAATATTGAGAAGAAAAGCAAATTGAAGAAAGAGCTAAGTAGGCTCTGGGAAAGTGAGAGCCAAGGTTGCCCCAAATACCAAAATGAAGGGGCATTACACCAGCAAGTGACTTTGCACCAACTATTTCCCAGGCATATATCATTCTTCTTCAATATTTCTAAATGCCAAGAAAAGATAGTCTAATTGGTTTTCCATGAGTCTTGGACTTACCCACAGGCTAAGGATAAAGCTGAGAAATGCACAGCCATGAGAACCACATCAGATGATGGTGGAGTAGTTTTCTAAAAGAAAAATAGACTACTGTTACCAACAGAAGAAAAAATAGATCTTGAATAGGAAGAAACAAACATGAGAAAAGAGAGATAATGCCATTAGACAGCAAGCTTAACTTCCTAGTCAGATCATTCTGGGTTGCAAAGCTGATCTTTATCTTTCTTATCAGCACTTGCTCATCTCCCCAGTGTCTTACCTTTCCTAAATAAGTAGAAAAGTTGCTTTCATAACTCACAGAAGGGTAACTTATATTCTATTGGATGGAGCAGGTGGAAAAGAAAGAGGAGGGATGCTCCAGAAATACGAACATCTGAGTTAGTCTCTACTCAGATTCATGCACATGAGACATAGATACCTAGGCAGAGCTCCATATCCACAGGATGACCTCAGAACCACATGCTTATCCTTCATACCTTTGATTACCTATCTCCTACATCTGCCTTCAAAAGTTTTAGTTCTGCTGTTTTAGATCACTGTCTTACAAGAATGTCTCTAACCATTAACTATTGCCACTACTCTTTGCTAAAAGTTTCCCAAAGTGTGGTTATTTGTGTCCCTCAGCATCTGCAGTTTCAAGATTACTTTCTCAGGATATCACTTTGGACAATAAATGCTTTTTTTCCTTTACAGTGACCTCAAACCCATATGCCAAGCTTGACTCATTAAAAAAAAAAAAAAAAAGGACCCACAGCTTGAAGAATTAGTTTTTGAGAAAATACGTTTTCACCTAAGGAAAAAAATATATATCTAATTTTCACTAGTTTCTGAACTCCTTATTTATCTGTGCCCAGGGCACCTAAATTGTGTTTAATACATGTTCATCAAGTATATAACTGAGATAGAAAATGAATACATATTTACTTGTATCTGACTATCAACCCCTTCTAGAAAGTTTAGAGAAGAAATCTTATAGGTTATCTTGTCTAACCCTGTCATATGTTATAAACTTGGGCTAGAGGCTGAGAGAAGGAGAATGACTTAATCTCAAATCTAATCTGTGACAGAGCAGAAAATCAAAGTCAGATGTTCTGAGTTTAAATCCAGTACTTATGACACTATAATACCCAAGTAATTAAAGTTCTTAAAGTATGATATCTCATGTACATATAAATAGATACCCTTGAATAGACTGAAAACCCAGTTGGATTTAAAGATATAGTGTTAGAATAATAAAGGCAGGCCTTGAGGTTGAGGTTTAGCCCAGAGAGTGCCTAATTACAACATTAGTCTTGTAAACAGTCAGAACAAGATGACCATCATGTAGAAGGACAGAGTCCTTCACTCCCCTCTCATCTTACCCAGAATCTTCATTGTTCACTTTGCAGACTAGAAACATCCATCTCAGGGGAACATTTCCAGGACATGTCATGATAACTAGTACCTCTATTTATTGATAATCATGACCAAGTTAAAGAACTCCAGAGCAACTGTTAGGAGAGGAGAATAACCTTTTATCAGCTTTTATTCTTTCCTTTTGCCTCAGGCTTTCGCCCAAACTCAGAACAGTGGTGTGTGTCTGTGCTTCAGTTGTAAGAATGAGTAAGAACAACCCCTGCAACAACCTCTGAAATGTCCTGCATCATCCTCCTAATGGGGCAGTGTCTCATCTTCTGCACCTTCTTCCTCTTCTCTCAATTAAAATGTCTCCTCTGTCCCCATCATATTTAATCTCCTAAAGACTCTCTAATTTAGATTATATGCTGATGACTCACAATTATCCATTTCACAAATGGACCTCCTTCTTGAGCTCCGGACCCATATATAATATAACACACCCTAATAGTCATCTCTAACTGGATGTTTCACAGATACCTCAAGTTCAATCAATTTAAATGGAATTCATAATCAAACCTACTTTCTGTCACCTGTTCTCAAGCCAGTAACATGGACTTCGTCCTAGATTCCTCCTTTACCTCATCAACTACTTTCAGTTTGTAACTAAGTCTTATCAATTCCACCTCTAAAATATTTCTTTGACATTTCCATCATCGTCCTACCTTGCCTTGATCACCTGCAACTTGTTTTAGTACAATGTTCTTCTAGCTGATATCCCTATGTCTACCCTTTTCTCCCTTCAATCTACCATTCATACTGCAATGAATGTTACTGTTTTGAAGTGTGAGTCTGATCCAGATACTCCGTGGCCTCCATAGTATTCCATTACAGATGGGTTGGAATCAAGCCCCTTGGCAGGCCAGTTAGGCCCTTCCATGCTTTATCACCCAGGCAAGATCTTTCATCTCACGTCTACTCAGGGCCTCACAGGACTAACCCTCAGACACCACTGAAACCATCCTCCCTGGAACAAACTGCATCGTGTTTCATTTCTGAGGACCCACTATGATGTTTTGCTTCTGTCTTTTTAAAATTATTATTATTATTTTTAACACAGGGTATCACTCTGTCAGGCTGGAGTGCAGTGGCATGATCATGGCACACTGCAGCCTCTATCTCCTAGGCTCAAGCAATCCTCCTACCTCAGCCTCCCAAGTAGCTGAGACTACCGGTGCACACCGTCATACCTGACTGATTTGTTTTTTTTTAATTTTAAGTAGAGACAAGGTCTCAATATGTTGCTCAGGCTGGTCTCGAATTCCTGAGCTCAAGCAATGCCACTTACCTCCCCTTCCCAAAGTGCTCTAATTGCAGGTGTGAGCCACCACACCCACACTTCTTTTTATGCAGTCTTCCCATTGCTTGGAATGCCCTCCTAAACTTTGTCTAGCTTTGTCTCCACTTAAGTATCACATTTTCTGTTTACAATTCCTTCAGCAACTTTCCCACCCTACTCCTCCTTGGGTATTCCTTGTTTATAGCACCTATTACCCTCCATTGCAATTCTAACCACTGTCATTATTCATCTTGTTTTTTCTCAATGACTAGCAGAATGCCTGGCACATGCTATGGTTGAGTAATCACTTATATCATAATGGGTGGTTTGGAATTAACTTGTTACAAGAAATATGCATTGAGCTACAAGAAATTCCTAAAATAGTGCTCCAATCCAAAGGCCTGGATTTGCTGTCACTACGGTAAGAATGGAAAATGTGTTACCTCTGGCAATAGTTTGGATGCTTATGAAATTTCTTAAAGGCTAAAGACTGTCAAAGAGATCCATTTCTCTTACCATCCTACCTCTTACTTTGGATTTCCTAGAAATCCAATACCAGAAGCCAGCATTAACTAAATATTTAACACATGCATTTTGTCAAACATGGCTAATACCTATAGAACTTCTAATGCTCTACCTTGAAACTGATGGTTCTAGGTCCTTCTGAAAGGCCAAGCATTGTGCTGGGGCAGCAGATCCACTCACCAGCTGTATTCTGTGCACTATTTAATGCAAGGCACATTGCCTGGGATTAACTAGAATCATGTAAAGACACATGAAGTGGCACCTAGGGGCTGGGAAGCCTAAAGAGGAGTTAGTCAGTTTAATCCTCAAAACCACTTTGAAAATATTTGGTTTGAATAATTGGTTTCAATAGGCAGCATTTCTCATTTGACTATGGAGTACTTTCCTCATGGTATGGGTATTGATATAATAAAGATTTGGCTAAAAAATTACTCTGATCAGTTATTGACCTACTTTCCCATTCCTTCAAACCTATCCAAAAAGAGCTAGTTTTTTTTTTTCACTTGCATACATTTGTCACAGAAAATGTGAAGAAACAATTTTTATCAAATACTTTAGTGAAGGGGAAAAAAAAAGTTTTTCTCTTCTGACCCCCTTCTGCGTTAACTATGCTGTGTTGGTTTGAGATCACCAAATCTATTCCTAACACTGACAGGCAACATGAGGCTTAACCGTATGATATGTGAAGTAGAAGGGTCATTTTAGTCTTAAACCAACTGTCTTTACCAAACTCCAGGAGGAGAGAAATCATATCTGTTAAACTGTTTTGTTTACAGTAACCACAATGCTATGGGAAAATGGAACATTAAAAATTTATTTTAGAGATCATATCTTGTTTTCATTTAAGAATATAAGAGCAAAAATAAACCATTGTTTTAAGATACCTAAGTTACTACTGGCTTTATAATAATCAATTTTTATATCCGTACTAAGTATGAAAAATTAAAAATCAAATTATATTTACTTATATTTCCCATGAAATGTTCTCTATTGCCTCCGGAAAGCAGAGCCTTGTGATCTTATCTGTCAACACAGGAAAATAATACAGGTATAAATCACAACTCCTAACAGTCAAGGGGTTGCTTAGATCTTGTTCTTGGAAAATTTGAGTCTAATATAGAAACAGACACATTCCTCAAATAATTTTTTTGTCAGGCCTACAATTTAGAAGATATTTTCAAGGCAATTTTCAGTCCAACCTTTTGATACAAAAAACAATTCCAAACCCATTCCCTGCCCATGCCCTGAAAGTATGTCACCACCATTTGAGCCTGAACTGGAAGCATCGCTTTAAATCTAATCCATTCTTTGTCATTGAAATAGTTGTGTAAAGCTCTTTTTCTTTCTCCTCATCTGCTAAATGAGATCATCTTCACCCACTTAAGACATCTTGATGAAGTGTTATGGCTTTTAAGGAAATTTAAATATAGGAAATATATTTTTAAGAACACTCTGAGTATGATTTTATGTTTTCTACCTAGAGATGTAAAATTATTTTTAATTTTAGATTTGTGGTTTTTCCAAAAAAATATTCATTTCCTAAATTAACATTTGCTGGCTAGGGCACTGAGGTTATGAGTGATTTAGTCCTTTAAATTCTAAACTCTGTATAATATTTTGATATCTTTAAATGAATTTTAAAAAGGTAAAGAAACAAATTATATGTGTGTATATGAGACTTCTTTCTAAATCAGGCTTTATAGTAGATAATATATATTTGTTCTATAAGATATAAGCAATAATGAGTAAGAAGGGGAGAAAATCAACAAAGAGTTGACGAATACATAGTGTGGTAAGTACAACAGAATCATGTGAACAGAGGGATATGCTTTACGAGAAGAAAGAAAAGTCTAAATGATACTGCAAATTTCAGATGGACTGTTCCTTTGTTTAGGATTTCCTACAATTCTACCTTCAACACCACTGTGATTAAAAAAGCTTGTTTCTCTCATGGGGGGAAATATTTTCTTCCAAAGGAGAGTAAACCTGACTTCCATATGTACATAATTCCTAGGAATAAATCTCAAGAAAACATTCCCAACAATGCACATTTTGTCCCCAAATAAGCACAGCTGTTTAGTATTAGTCTTTCAGTTTATGCCCATCTTTTTCTAGCCTCTTTATAGACAAGGCACTGCAGTTGCACCACCAGAATGTAAGTTTCAGCTGTATCTATGTTCCCATCTACCGTTCAGTTACTAAGCTTCAAAGAGAGGTCTAATTTAAGACCTACGGTGTGTTCAAACCTGTAGTTTCAGATAAGGATTCTCCCTCTTATATAATGCATTTTAAAATGAGAGCAAAAAGCCCACATCCGTGTTGGATTTCCACTGTTTAGCTTTGAGTATTCTTGAAGCCTTAAACTGAAGAAAGAGTACAGGGTTTGTGAGCTACAGTAATTAGTGCTGGTGGCAGTAAGGCTTGTAGCAGTGTTGATGAAAAGAAACCATAATTTCTTTTAAACTCCTTAGGGTCTCCTTTCTGAAAGGAAGACTTGCAATGTTTCTTTTTAAAGCTTGGATCAAATAACTTAAGCAGACGCTGTGACAATACCATTTGCAGGAAAGAAACCTATGGTATGACTCATTCACCCACCAAAATGACACTCTATACACCTACTTGTTCCTTGCCTTTACTTTCTGAGTCCTCTGAGTCAAAGCATTTGAAAATCAGTCTGCATGTCAAAGCCCCATGAAAATTTACTTGCTGACATCTTTTCTGCTCATCCTGGTCCACTTCACCTTCTCCAGCATAGGCAGAGTTATGAACAATGTAGTGATTATTCATTAATAAGGTCTACATGTAACAGAAAACTCATTTTCCTTTCTAAGTTAATATAGGTAATGTGACTTGCTTTGCCATGCTTCATTACTCCATTCCCTAAAGGCTGAGAGAAATTCTTTTACCCTCAGAATTGTACTAATCCCCCAGTTTATCTCAACTTTCCTCCCTGAGAGCATCTGCCACGGAGAGACAAACTAGCAGACCAAGGTCAGCACACTGTCCTTTGCAGCTTTTACCATATAATAGAAGTCAACTAATTTCATTTGCCTTCGAGACTGTTGGGGAAAATTCTGAATCAAATGGTGGTAAATTACTTTTAAAATGTGGTACTCACGTCATATCCAAATACCACTGCAAATAAATATACTGTCTGGCACATAGTAGGTTTGTCAAATTAATCCTGGAACGAGTTATGGAGCTCATGTCTGGGATTAGGTTGTGCATTCTTTTATTCCAAAAAAAAAAAAAAATTGTATTGATCCTCTGTGGGCAGACAGAGAGGCACTGTGCTGTGCACTGTGACCTTGAGTTCATCATCCTGCCTCTAGACTGGAGAGTGGTTTTGATCATTTTATTAATAGATGGATGGAAATTTATAGTAGATATACCTCATCTTACACAGTATGTCTGATTCTAAAGAGTATTAAATGCCCTTTATTTTATAAATCTAGACACATTTTATATCAGAAAGAAACCAACTACCTAAAATTGTACTAGAACTAAGTTAATTCAATAGTTCCCATTATATATGAGGAGACTTGGACCAAATATTTAACTTACCTAAGGTGAAAAGGGTAGTTACAAGTTCAGGATAAAAATAGCTGTTCTTTTTCATCCACATTAGGCTATCTCTGTAAACCTTTTCTTCTTATTAATAGTTTTTAAAATTAATCTATCAATTTCCCATATTTGTCATCTATTGTCTTAGAATGCTAGTATAATTGTAGGTTTTCATTGATTTTATTGGCTTGAATTGGGGTTATATCTGCTTTTCCATAAACTTCTGTGCATTCTCTCCTAGAAAAATATTCTAGATTTTAACTGTTATCAGGTTTTTCTTTGTACATTACTTCATTCTGAACACATTTTACTGTGTCTTTCAGCAGAGGTGAAAACTAATAGGAAGCCATAATTTATTGAATGAAAACAGTTCATTTATTTGAGGACAATTAACTAACCCCTTTTTAGTATTCTATTTTTTCCAGTTAATTTATCTCAATTACCTTGTTTCTATATGAGATAACTTGTTGATATATTTTTGACCCAGAGTGAACGCTTATTAAAATGGGATTAATATATCAGCATTATTTCTCTTTACCGAATATTTCCAAGATATTTTATTCATGAATATTAACAAGAAATGAGAAAAATAGGACATTCGTTGAGTGTCTATTATGTATCAGCAACGTTTCAGTTATTTAGTCGTATCTAACCCTCACTGTGTCATTGTGAAAATGGCTTCCGGAATGTTTAAATTTTCAAACACAAGAACACTGAAGCCCAGGAAGGTTGAATAACTTGCCCAATGTCATACAGTTAATGAGAGGTGAGGACAAGATACAAGTCCAAGTCTGCCAATAACAAAGCCTATTCTCTAACACAACACTCTGATTCATAGACAAATGAGAAAAATAAGCCTCCTCTACGGATGAGATTTGGAGTCTGAGAAGGTTAAATGACATATTTCAAAGAGACGGTTGCAAGCCTTGGAGCACCAGGTCCCATTCCTGAGTTCTGGACTCCAAGTCTGCCCAGAAAGTATCCTTAAAGCCTGATTTTTCCCATCTGTGCCTGAGAGCTGGAGCACTCAGGAGAGGTTCCAGATTGACATCTGGCGATTTAAAGTTCCCCTAGAGTTATATAGGATGAGAATCTGGCTTATATTTTCTTTTCCCTACATAGCAGCTCATAATGACTCGTCTGTTGCTGGCTGTTAAAGTGGTTGGCAAGCCTGGTGTGTGCGAGAAGCCGGAGTAACAGAGCCAGGATGTCTCAGTTGGTTAAGGGCGAGAGTGAAGGGCCCAAGTACAGTCTCTGATTCCAGCTTTTGCTTTGGGCAGTCACTTAATGTCTCTCTGCCCAGTCCTCCCATCTGTAAAATGGAAAGAGGAATACTGATGAACCTCTCAAAGAAGCTGTGAGGCAGAACCCATTCATGATTAACACAGAGTCTTTTGGATACAGAAAGGGCAGTGGAAAAGTTTAAAATCACTTCAGGATGGGATTATTTGGTATAAATGTGTTTAAAATTACTATTTGGCAATCCTGGTGCAACAAACCTTCAATTTGGCATTGGCTGCTAGATGTAGCCAGTCTTTTAGGAACTACTGCAGCAATAACTGTCCTGTGGAAATTGTATAGGAAAATAATAGAAATACATCAAACAAGAATGTGCATTAGATACTCCATTCCCCAGCCCCTCAGCAGACTTCTGGAGGTCATACTCTATGTGTTCTTCATGTTTCACATGCCCCGTAGTACCTACTTCAGGGCCTTGCACCAAAGAAACCATCAGCCGAGAGTCATTCTTCATATGGTTCAAGGCAAAGAGAAGCTATACTGAATGGTCCTGGGACTTTAATTTTTAGACGGAATGGCTAATGGCTTTGATTTGCCTTGTATCATTTTGATACATTTCCTAAGTGCCAAATTGTTAAGAGGTTCCATATTTCTAGTTTCCAATTTCTCTGGGCTCTCTGAATATGCAGTTGCACAGGTGTATGCCTTGGGCACACACCCAATATAGCTTTACTTTACCCTTGAACTCATTAGAAAACGGCCACCCACACCTGTTTAGGCCCGGGTGAGTCCTCTTTTACATCTTTATGTCTCTCATCCATATGAGGAATAAGACTTGCTATTGGCAAGATGTAGTTTATATACTATGACTGCACTTTGGACAGTAGTTTTTAAGTCTTAGTTATGAGGGAAAGATAAAAGTAAAGGCTGTTTACTGGCCTTTACTGTTTCCTGGCCCTGCCAGGACCCCCCAAAATTGTGATGCAGTACCATGCTACTGCAGAGGGAGTGCTTATACCTACAGCACTGATATCAGTTGGCAACTGTAGATACTCAGTCCAATCTAGAATTTCAGAATGAGATTATTCCGATAAGATCCCCAGGTTATTTGTGTACATATTAGGAGTAAAAGGCACTGGGCTAGGATATGGGCTTTAGAATAATTAGGAAAGGTTAAAAACCCAAGTGTCCTTGGAGTTAGCAGTGGTATTGAGTTCTATCACTATCATTGGGGCATAGTCTTATATGAAAAAAGAAAATAATGAAGCATAAAGACTGAGTCTGTGCAGCTATAAAGATTTCCCTTCCAGACCATTTCTGCTTTGATACTTGGTTTCTCCTTCCATATCTGACGCTACTTCTGCCCTCTCTTCTAGGTAAATAAGAAGCCAGAGTATCTCCTTAGCCTCCAATACACTCTTCTGCCTTACCTTCATCGAACTGACAACTCTCTGAAGAGCTCAGACTAGTTTTCTTTACAGACAACTTTGAGTCCTTTAGACTTGTCACAGGAAGAGGGAGAAAGAAGCTGTGCAACTCCCTAACTAGCTTACTTTGGCTCCTGGATGCCAAGGCAGATGTTACAAATGACACGACATCTCTGCTCAGGGCCTCAGTGTGGAAATTACTCAGCAGAGCAGACATGGGCCTTTCTGTTTTACTGCCAGTTATGAGCTTGTGAATAGCACACCACACTGCCCTGATTAGTGGATGTTTTCACTCCCTCCTCATAATCACAGGACTGGAGCGGAATGATAAGGAGAGCTTCCATGATAGAGTTGGTGATGTGGAGCAGCTCTCTCCCTTCTCCTTTGTTGTGCTTCTCTTAATGCACACAACCCTTTGAAGTCTGATTCTTTATTTTTGCCCGACTCACCTGAGCCATCAGCAGCCCCTCATTTCCAATATAGTTCCCTTATCACTGTCCTGATTGAGGCTTGAAAGCACCCGTGGGAGCGCTTCGGTGTTAGCGCACAGCTGGTGGGTTGTACAATTCCCTGCTGTCTACCAGGAAATGTTGATTTTCCTATTGTACTGCAATGAATAATCACCTTAATTTTTATTAGAGGTTTATCTTCAGACCTAACTTTTCTGAAAAGCCCGAGGGAATTGGGCAGTTGATTAAGAGTCCAGTTAGTATTACTAAGGGATTTCTTCTGGGGAGCTCATACAAGACTTCAATTCTTTTTTTTTTTTTTTTTTTTTTTTTTTTTTTTTTTTTTTTTTTGAGACGGAGTCTCGCTCTGTCCCCCGGGCTGGAGTGCAGTGGCCGGACCTCAGCTCACTGCAAGCTCCGCCTCCCGGGTTCACGCCATTCTCCTGCCTCAGCCTCCCGAGTAGCTGGGACTACAGGCGCCCACCTCTGCGCCCGGCTAATTTTTTGTATTTTTTAGTAGAGACGGGGTTTCACCGTGTTAGCCAGGATGGTCTCGATCTCCTGACCTCGTGATCCACCCGTCTCGGCCTCCCAAAGTGCTGGGATTACAGGCTTGAGCCACCGCGCCCGGCCAAGACTTCAATTCTATGCTTTTCTTTTTTGAGTATGCATGCGAGGGCTGAGGAGTGAGCAACAGAGGATGTCTGAACTGGAGCTCATAGTGCTCAGGTGTGTATGACTCATTTTCTTTGGATCCCAGTGGCATAGAACTCTGACTCTCATCTTCCTTTGACTTACTGAAGGGCATAGAAGAAAAACAAGTGGCAAGTGGCTACATTTAGGTTCTGATAAGAGGATAAAGATGCTGTTTGGTAATGGAAAATTTACCCAGTCTGTGTAAGGAGGTATTGAGTTACCTTTTACATAGAATCAGACTATTTTCCATATGAAAATAAACATATATGTGATCTTAAACATCTATGGATCAAAAGCATGCTATTTCCACGTATAAATCTTTCTAAGAGCAAAAATAGTACTTGGTTGTTTACATAGATGAAATTTAAACCAGAGAAGAAAATGGCTTCATCTTAAATTGTTAACCATGATCAATTGGTAGTGGCTATTTGGAGTCCTGTGTTGAAAAGAATATTGAAGCAATATTCTTTGGGCTCCATGGAAGAGAAAACCATGCTAAATTGCAAAGAAGGTAGTGGCGGCATTTCTACTTCATGCTTTCTTTATACCATTTATACATATTCTACTTACTATTCAAATAGTAGTAGTATTTGTCCTTCCACTGGCAATGAATTACCATTTGGAAGGAAAAATATCTTCAACTGCTGATAGAGAGTTAACTCTGATTTACTCATAGGTGCTTTCTTATTTCAGAATACAGTGTTTACTGAATAAAATAAGGCATCTTGCCTGAATAAATGCTACCAGCCTCTCTTAAATATACCATACAGTTCATACAGATTAGGACATGTCTAGTATTAAGAATTCTATGTGTTTTCTTTTGTTCTGTTTCAATATTTCTCCGGATTTGGTATCAGAGGGTTTAGGCTAACACTCTGGCTGAAACACAATTTAAGATCCGTATGACCTTGGGTGAGTTCCTCAACTTTTTTGAGCTTTGATTTCTTCCTTTGAAGGTGGATGGAAAAAATACAAAACAAGATATGTTAATATAGTCACAGTAGAAGTTACTAGAAGTTACTGGACTTGTAAAATAGGAAAGGGGAAAAACAGGACAGTGTGAGCAGGGGCACAGGCAAAAAATGTTAGTTAAATCTAAATCTTAATAGTCTCCTTATGAAAGTGAAACACTAAAACACCAAAAATATAAGGAAAATCAAAGTATTTTAGCTGTATAATAAGTGTTAAATATCTGAAAAGAATATAATCATTTACGTGTGGGCTAGGCCCCTCTGATGATGGTAACAGATGTCCGTAAACAGATTAGTCTCTAGATTGCCTAGAGTCTCATAGAGCTTCTGAGATAGTGTGTTTTTTCTTCAAGTGTGCCGTGGCAAAGCCTCTTCTCCAGTTTATATTGAACAGACACCTAAATGTGTCTATCTTTTACATGGCTGAGTAAGTTGGGAGTCACTTTTGGTAAATTTCATTGTAAAAGATCATCTGTGAAGCAGGCAGCTAAGGCTAAAGCAAGAGATTTAGTTACGTTTACTTGACCAAACTAAGAAAAGATGAAATACAAAGTACAGAAATGGATGTTTATAAAACCGACATGAACTACATTAAGGTAATTAACACCTACGTATAAATGGGACAGGTTCTTAGTATTTATTCATGCAAACATAACCTTAATAACTTTCCATAAACTATTTCTTCTGGTGGTTTACCTCAGATGTCCTGGGTTTCAGTCCCTAGGCAGTGCCTCTTCCCCATGCATGCCTACCTTACTTCCAGGAAAGGGTCCAAAGACAGTTCTGGTTTTGTCACCTAACAATTTTGTGATCTTGTGCAACTTTCTTAACCTCTCTGTACCTCATATTCCTCACTTGTAAAATGGAGACAATAATAGTATGTAACTCATAGAGTTCTAGTGAGGATTCAGGAAAATGGTAAACCAAAAAAAAAAAGATGTGGCACAAATAATGTCGGCTGCTATCTTTTTTCTGAGGGGAGGCAATATGCATTACCTTAAATATTTGTCTTTTCCATTTTGTATTTATTTTTATCATTTAAAAAAATTTATATATAATGAACATATTTTGGTGATAATTTGCATTCATATTATAAAGCTCAAATTATGGTAATTGGGATTTTTGTCACCTTAAATATTTATCTCTTCTTTATGCTAGGAACATTTGACTTATTCTCTTCTAGCTATTTTGAAATGTACAGTTGGTTATTGTTAACTATAATCACCCACCTGATCTATTGATCACTAGATTTTCTGTCTTTTGTCTAACTTGCTGCCATCTTAATCATTAACAGTGCTGTTAAGCTCAGCACCTCCATAGATAAACACTGGCCTGATAGTGTAGATCAGAGGTCCTCAGAGTATGGTCTGCAGATCCCTGGGTATCTCCAAGGCCATTTCGGGTCTGTGAGGTCAAGACTATTCCCAAAATAATACTAATATATTACTTGCTTGTTTAACACTGTTCATTTTGCACACATGATGCAAAAGCTGTGATGGGAAGAGTGGCTGTAACCTTAATTGTAGACCAACACAGTGCCACCAAATATATACTAGCAGTTGTAATCTTCACCATCACACACTCACAATTGGAAAAAAAATCAGTATTTCTTAAGAATCCCATTGAATGAAGTAGCTAAAACGATTAATTTTATTAAATCTCAACCCGAGTACACATTTGTTGAGTATCTGCTATAAAATAGAAATATGCACAATGTACATTTGCTACATACTAATGCATGTGTGTAGTTGAGTTGCAAGCTGAACTAGCTGTCATTTTCACAGAGGATTTTTTTTTTTTTAACTACAAAGAACAACTCACAAATTATGGTTACTGGACTTATATATTTGGCCGTCATTTTCTAAAATGAGCTGAATTTGACACTTCAAGGAAAACAATTACAGTATTTGTTGTAAGCTATGAAGTTTAAGCTTTCAAACAATAATTACAATTGTGGAAAAATTTTATTCACTATCATGACCTTGGTAGTGTCCCAGTATGTTAAGACTTCTCTAATTAGATCAGCAGTGAAGTTAATATATGTGATATGACTGATGTCTAACAAAATATTTCAACATTTAGAAGGCTCTGTAAAACTTCAAAAAGAAGATTTTACAAGTAATAAATGTTTATCATTACAAAATAATGAATTAGTGCAATATAGGCAAATAGATTTTAAGGTAACAGAGAAGAAAATGTTTATTTATATGGTTTCAGGTTTCAAGTGGTAGCTAACCTTTAAGAAACTGCCACTTGTTGAGCTTTGGTATAGCATCAAAGAACAATGTCTACAACTATATGGAAAGGTTATTGAAATGATATTTTATTGTCCTTTTACATGTTTAAGGCTGAGTTTTCTTCATGTGCTTCAACAAAAAACAACATATTTCATCAAATTGAATGTAGACATAAATGTGAGAATTCATAGGTCTCCTATTAAGCCAGACACTAAGATGTGCAAAATTGTAAAACAAAGTCTTCTTATCACCAGTTTTTCTGTTGTAAAATTTTGATTTTATAATTCATTAATTTAATTCATTAATTTACTTAACAGTTTATTATAATTGTAAATAAATCAAGTATTTTTTTGTATTATCAGTATTCACTTCCAATATACAAAAAGACTTAGACTCCCATACAATAATAATGGGAGACTTTAACACCCCGCTGTCAACATTAGACAGACCGACGAGACAAAAAGTTAACAAGGATATCCAGGAATTGAACTCAACTCTGCACCAAGTGGACCTAATAGACATCTACAGAACTCTCCACCCCAAATCAACAGAATATACATTCTTCTCAGCACCACATCACACTTATTCCAAAATTGACCACATAGTTGGAAGTAAAACACTCCTCAGCAAATGTAAAAGAACAGAAATCATAACAAACTGTGTCTCAGACCACAGTGCAATCAAACTAGAACTCAGGACTAAGAAACTCAAAACTTCTCAACTACATGGAAACTGAACAACCTGCTCCTGAATGACTACTGGATACTTAACGAAATGAAGGCAGAAAAAAGATGTTCTTTGAAACCAATGAGAACAAAGATACAACATACCAGAATCTCTGGGACATATTTAAAGCATTGTGTAGAGGGAAATTTATAGCACTAAATGCCCACAAGAGAAAGCAGGAAAGATCTAAAATTGACACCCTAACATCACAATGAAAAGAACTAGAGAAGCAAGAGCAAACACATTCAAAAGCTAGCAGAAGGCAAGAAATAACTAAGATCAGAACAGAACTGAAGGAGATAGAGACACAAAAAACCCTCCAAAAAAACAATGAATCCAGGAGCTGGTTTTTTGAAAAGATCAACAAAATTGATAGACCACTAGCAAGACTAATAAAGAAGAAAAGAGAGAAGAATCAAATAGACACAATAAAAAATGACAAAGGGGATATCACCACCGACCCCACAGAAATACAAACTACCATCAGAGAATACTATAAATACCTCTACACAACTAAACTAGAAAACCTAGAAGAAATGGATAATTTCCTGGACACTTACACTCTCCCAAGACTAAACCAGGAAGAAGTTGAATCCCTGAATAGACCAATAGCAGGCTCTGAAATTGAGCCAATAATTAATAGCCTAGCAACCAAAAAAAGTCCAGGACCAGATGGATTCACAGCCAAATTCTACCAGAGGCGCAAGGAGGAGTTAGTATCATTCCTTCTGAAACTATTCCAATCACTAGAAAAAAAGGGAATCCTCCCTAACTCATTTTATGAGGCCAACATCATCATGATACCAAAGCCTGACAGAGATACAACAACAAAAAAAAGAATTTTAGACCAATATCCCTGATGTACATTGATGGAAAAATCTTCAATAAAATACTGGCAAACCGAATCCAGCAGCACATCAAAAAGCTTATCCACCATGATCAAGTGGGCTTCATCCCTGGGATGCAAGACTGGTTCAACATACACAAATCAATAAACATAATCCAGCATATAAACAGAACCAAAGACAAAAACCACATGGTTATCTCAAAAGATGTAGAAAAGGCCTTTGACAAAATTCAACAGCCCTTCATGCTAAAAACTCTCAGTAAATTTGGTATTGATGGAACGTATCTCAAAATAATAAGAGCTATTTATGACAAACCCACAGCCAATATCATACTGAATGGGCAAAAACTGGAAGCATTCCCTTTGAAAACTGACACAAAACAGGGATGCCCTCTCACCACTCCTATTCAACATAGTGTTGGAAGTTCTGGCTAGGGCAATCAGGCAAGAGAAAGAAATAAAGGGTATTCAGTTAGGAAAAGAAGAAGTCAAATTATCCCTGTTTGCAGATGACATGATTGTATATTTAGAAAACTCCATTGTCTCAGCCCAAAATCTCCTTAAGCTGATAAGCAACTTCAGCAAAGTCTCAGGATACAAAATCAATGTGCAAAAATCACAAGCATTCTTATACACCAGTAACAGACAAACAGAGAGCCAACTCATGAATGAACTTCCTTCACAATAGCTTCAAAGAGAAGAAAATCCCTAGGAATCCAACTTACAAGGGATGTAAAGGACCTCTTCAAGGAGAACTATAAACCACTGCTCAGTGAAATAAAAGAGGACACAAACAAATAGAAGAACATACCATGCTCATGGATAGGAAGACTCAATATTGTAAAAATGGCCATTTCCAATATAATAGTGATAGATATAACCCACATGAACAGAAGTTCATTGGTGTCCTTACTGATTTTTAAGAATAAAAAGGGATTCTGAGGCAAGAAGTTTGAGAATTATTGGGGTATAATCTATTTTAGTGTTTCTCAAAATGTATTTTTCAACAAGTCTCATCATAAACATCTGGATTTCTTTTTATAAATTGAAATTTCCTAACCCAAGATCTACTGAATCAGAACCAATAGGTGGGGGCCAGTAAACCTGAATTGCAAACAAACTCTACTGGTTGAATCTTATGTATAATAAAATGACAGCTTATATTACAAATAAGAGACCTTCTGTACTTTCTAAGATATATAATTTAACGAGAATCACATCTCATTGTGGGTTCTCTTCCTTTAACAGTTGTAGTCTATAACTTCATTTCCTTCCCATAGGTAAGTGGTAATTTTTATCCTATCATATCTGGCATCTCAATCCCTCCATTTAAAAGCTAGGATCAAATCTTTTCTCCTTCACTCAAGTACATATGTATACCTTTGGCATATCCCACATATGTGTCCCTGTTTCTATGGATACTCTCAGAAGGAGACATCTTCTGTGAGAGGAAAAGGGAAGACCAAGAAGGATCTGGTAAGCAGTTTTTTTATGATGAAGATTTTATTATGGATATGCTGACCAAATTATTGGAAGTACCCAGGGGATAAATTTCATCACTCAGAGTGAGAATGTCTGGGTTTCTCTAATTTTTTTCTTGTGGTAAAATACACAGAATGAAATTTACCACTTGCACATTTACAAGTACACAGTCCTTGACGTTAAGTACATTCACATTGTTATGCACTTATAACTACCATCCATATCCAGAACTTTTTCATCCTCCCCAGTTGAAACTCTGTACCCATTAAACACTAATTCCGCTTCTACCCCAGGTCCTAGAACCACCTCTAAATTTCTTTTTTGGTCAACCATTCAATCTGCAGGAGGGTTGTTACAGGTGGTAGCTGGGATAATTGTGCTTCAGCATACCTGCATCAAAGTGTATAAGCATAAAGACCATCCTTCATTGACAGGTGCATTGTTATATCACCTTTAGAAGTGAAAATTTTAATAAAATCTCCTTGTTACATACCTGGGGTAGATAAACTTAAAGCTCCATATTTTCCATTGTTTGGATGCATTATGAATTATGTATTTTAATGTATCAGTCCATTATATATTATGCGTTACTCTGGAAAGTTCTAGAATCACAATTATAAACTTTGTTTAGTAGGGACCTCAAAGACTAATTTAATTACCCATCTGACACTTAGATCTAGCAATGGAGAAACTCACTACCCACAGAAGCAGTACATTTAATCTTTGGACTGCCTAGATTGTGAAAATTGTGTATTACATAAAAATCTGGCCCATATATCTTCAAAACATCAGTCTTTTATCTCTAAGGAAACAGTGAAGACAACTATTGTGTTTTCCCTTGATCTTTTTTCTCTAGGCTAAACATCACTAGTTCCGTTAGATGTTCATCAAACTGAAGGATAGATTTAGCATTCTGCTCCTCTCCCTGGAATAAACTCATTTCCTACTCTTTCCAGGAGATTCTGTATCAGGAAGTGTAGGTGATTTTTAAGGTCAGACAGGTGAGACTGTTAGAGAATGTCTGACCAGATAGATTACATCCAAACTAGCACCTTCTTTATTCAGAATTCCATAATTATGTGAATGCAGCCTAAGGCTGTGTTTGCTCTTTTATCAGATATGATACACGGCAGATTCATAGTGATGTTGTTATAAAAATCTATAAAAATAATGTTCACACCTTTCCCAAGCTGTTCTTTCATAACTATGTCTAATTTTTTCTAACCTAAGATCAGGAACTTGCATTCTTACTAAATTTAATTTTGTTGGCTTTAGTCATCTTCCCAAGATCTTAATATCTTTTTGGAACCTCATCCTATTGTACAATATATATTTTATTCCTTACAACATATACCGTCTGAAAATGTGGTAATCATTCATTTGATTTTCTCATTTAAGTAACTGGCAAAATTTATGAGGAGGGCAGGGCCACTGAAAGCGGAATCCTTTGACACCTTTTAGAAACTTTCCAAATTAGTAGAGATTTGGAAAATTTACATACTTATGATTCGATCGGTCAGACTTAGTTTTTAAAAATTTTACCTGTAAGCTATCATATATCCTCTTTCAAAAGACTTGATGAGGCCATTTGCTATCTCTGGGTTTTATTTACCCCTAGCAATTTAATAGAAATTTAAAATGTATCACTTCTCAGGACCAGGGTAACTATTTGTAAGATAAGGTCAATTAGACGTTGTGAGTTCCTTGGAGGAACAGGGGTATATACCTATGATTTTAAAGAATAACACAATAATTTACTCTGAAGAGTTCTAATCCTTCTGTAACTATTCTCATTTACTGGGTAAATTACTACATAGAAACCAGGAGACTAAGCTAATACAATTCTGAAACTCATGTTGTGACCAGTAGATTTTGAACTTGAGTGGTTTTTTTTTTTCCTTTAAGATCAAGGGCATTCCTTTTCTAGTAAAGAAAAAAAAAAAGAAAGAAAGAAAGAAAATGAAGAGCATCACTAGCTGTTCATCATGTTCTCATTAGTCCCTCACTTATCATTTATGCATGCATAGATCAGTTATTGCTAGTATTTCTTCATGGAGGGGAAAAACAATCCCAGACATTTTTAGATGAGGGCCTAATTTTCAGGCTCAAGTGAGTCATCTAGTTATAAGCACCAGGAAAAGGGGCCATATGGCAGAGAACCTGACAGACCCTTTAATGACTGGGACAGACCCTTTATTTATTGGAGTGTGCTCCAGATTTGAAGGTCAAAGTTCTCATGTATTTTTCTTGGTCCACTTAACTGTATTATCTAAACTTGATTAAAAATGACCTTATGATGGCAGTTATTTTCTTGAAAATATTAGGAAATACTGGCAAGCAACTGAGAATAGTAGGAAGGCAAGCACTTAATGGGTTGGACTATCATAAAGACTTTGAGTTGAAGGGTGTGGGGAGGTGGCTTTGCTGTACAGAATATGAATCAATTACAAACACACTCCCTCCTTCCAGGTCTGGGAGCCCAGAAGCCCCTTCACACCAGACTAAGGATGCCAGGAAAAATCAATAAGCTATTGAATTGGGTTCTCTGGGGGAAAACAGTGTATTTTGTAATTTCAAAATAGCTCTTTCATTAGAGAGCTGAAGAGGGTATAGCAGACATTGCATTTCTATAAAATATAAGCCTGGCAACATTCAGATCTGTTTTAAAATTAATAGAGCTTCAATATTTTTTATTTTGGCAATAAATTGAGTTGTGATGTCTGCTAACTCTGTCTTCATTCTGATTTAGTAAGCATTCATTAAGAACAGTTTTGTATTTCTCTAACTGCGTCACCAAAGCTTCTTTCTGTCCCCTGGACACTAAATTAAGTATAAGAAGGATTGCAGCAAAGCTAAATAAATAGATTCTTAATTTTCCCAAGCAACACACACACACACACACACACACACAATCTATCTATCTATCTATCAAGTTAGGGTGTTGAGCATTGGAAGTAGAGGGAAGATGGTTTGTGTGTAGGTTTAGTTATCAAAATCTACAGCATATAGGCTGACAGCTTTTGAAATACATAAACTGTTTCTCCCTCTCCTGTTTCCATAGCAACAGAGTGCACAAAGCCTTAGTTTTTGCACATAGAGAAAAAATTGGGAATGGAGTCTGGAATTGTCTGGAACAAAAGAAGTACACAGAAAATGGAAAATGAAGCATCTGTAGTCTCAAGAGCCTCACATTTCTTCACCGCTCCTTGATGTTATTATTCAAAATATGTATTTGAAGGCATGTTGGGGTAGTTTTGAAGAGTTTGGTCAGGATCTGAAAGGTTAGGGCATCCCTGCCCACCTTTGACAAGCCAGAAGAGCCAGCACAAATAACTCACTGTCGCCTTTGTCTTGAGCAGTTGCATTATGACTTCCTTTATTCAAGTATTCGTTGTGATCTATTGTCCCTTTACCACACTGCAGGGTGATTATTAAGATCTTTGCATTTTCTTTTTTCTCCACCCATTTGATTAAAGAGTCAATGATAATGCCCTAAATTCAATAAATAAAGGGAGGATGTGACATATTCTTTAAGCAAGAGGGTCACAAAGTGAGATATAATGATCAGCCAAGCAGCCAAAATCCAAAGCAAGGCTTCCCTGGTTGGGCGAGAGTTTAAAGGGCTGTATCAACCTTGAATGGATATATCTCATTTATTCCCACACAATCTACGTGTATCTGTCTGGAGGTTCTGTGTCCTTCATATTGATTCAAAACAATTTCTCTGAGTTTGACTTAAATTTCTCTTCCCAGAGGGATAGATATATATGTGGAAAAATTTACCCAATGCAGTAAATATTTTGCCAAGCTATCCTTTCTGTAGATACAAGAAAGTAAACTACTATTCAGTGTGGAATATTGGCTTTCTTTAAAGCAAACCAGAACCTTTTTTTTTTTTTTTAAGCGGAGAAAGTAAAACTAAATGACTCTTATAGGTAGCCCAGTCGACATTAAAAGGAAGTGAGCATTGCCAATTCCTCACATCTCCTCACCGGTCTGAGAGCACTGAAAGTGGTATAGTGGTGTACTTCATATGTCCTTTACTAATTAGTTGAGGTTATTTCGGTAGAGACAAATGTGCATCATATTCTCCCTCGCCAACCCCTTAACAGCCAAGAGTAAACTATTGTTGCCTGTCCAGTTGGGGACATTTCCTGAAGCAGAGTCATCATGACCAGGTATTTGGATTGGTTTTGCTTGAGTACTCTTGGAGCAAGAAGTTAATTGCTGATCTTCCCTAGGGAAAAGATGCAGATCATACTGCATTCGGGAAGTTCTATGGCTCTTTCTGTGGCTCTTGGCAGTTTGTACAGAATTCTTAAAAGGATTTTTCTAAATGTAGGACATGCCCTAAATATATAATGGCATGATAAACTGGATTAGCTCAGATGAAGCCATTACTGTCTATTTGTAAATAATAAAGCTTTTAAAGAAGCATAGGAATGAAACCATACTTAACCAATAGACTCAATGGCTCCTAAGGGGTTTTTTGGTTTGATTGGGGAAATAATAAAACATGTTTTCCAAAGTTGCCAAAACATATTGACCAACTGGTCCATAAGGAAAATTGCTAGGTTAAAAACAAACAAAATTTTATTTAAAAGAAAGAAAAAAACCAAAATACAAATTCTACTTGACCTTCAGCCCTTAGACAAGGAGGTTTAGAAATTTTCAACTTTTTAGTACTGGAGACATACTACTTTTTGGATAACATTGGTTTTTGCTAGAGATGACAGTAACCTATAGTGGTTTGTCTTCAAATAGTGAATGTCCTCCTCTGGTACTTCTGTCTGTTTCTCTTGACATAAGTTAACAAGAACTGAGAGAGAACTCATTTTCTTAGCCTCTCCCTTTTTAATTCTTGAAATCTTGTTTTATCTCCACTACTAAAAGCAAGACCAAAGGACTCCTCCATGTGAGTCGAGCTGACCCCACAGACTAAGGACACACCTGACACACATTCTTTGAGACAGTCAGAAGAGGTGGAACTCAGGGGTCAGTTGTCCTGGTATTGTTGGTGTCTCACAAATCAATAGTGGTCCTATGGCAGTATCTGTTCACCCTATGACAGGCTGTCAGGGACCTGCACCTGTGAGGAATGAATAAATCTATTAGGTTGGTACAAAAGTAACCACGTTTTTTGCCATTGCTTCTGCACCAACCTAATAGAATTCTTCTTTCATGTGACCCAGAACCCACCCTGTCATGGCTGACCCTGGTGACAGTCCTCTTGTTTCTGACTGTATGCATATCGTCTCTCTTCTCTTTAGTCTTCAATATTTAAAAAACCTCTTTTTCAGCTCCCTAAACCATACTTTCTAAAATCATTTCTGGCTTTTCTATGCATTCTTTAGCAATTTTTAAATTGTTCACTTCCAAGGGCCCATGTCATTCTCTCCTTATCACGTGCTTCTCTCATTCTTCTGTTTTCCCACATTCTTTTTAACCTCTCTCACAGGCTCAGTGAAGTGGCTGAAAATTACTTGTGCTGAAAATCCAGAAGGTATTACTGCACTGTGGACTCATTTGCAGGCAGTTCAGCTGGAAAATCTGAAAATTGTGTTACTGTTTTTCTCTGATTCTTACCACTGGATATAGCATTCCTATAGGCTTTCATAGCATTTTTTTTCCCCTTTCCCTATTCCTATTTCAGGAGCTTCTATGAAAGCATATTTTGAACCTCCTGGAAAAGTTAGCTGTTCCTAAAAGTCCCTCACACTTCCTTCTTGAAAGTTATACTAACATTTACTAATGTGGTCGATTTGCCTCTGTATCTGCGTCTGGCTGAGTGTCTTTATGTAGGTCTATCTTTAATATGACCCATACAACATTCCCTCAACCTCCTAGAAATAAAACCCCCTTTCCAATAAAAATCTTCATAGAAACCCAAATGTTGTAGTCTACACTGGGAGACTGGGGAAGGCACTAGGAATACTATCTAGTTGGTCTCCTCATAGCCTCACCAGCCGTGCTCCTTAAACACCCACTTTGAGGCCTAGGTCTTCTAGAACAATGTTTGAAAAGCATTGCTATAAACCGTAAGTGATCAGCATTAGTCCAGTATTAATCAAAGTTAGAATTACATAATCAAATTCTATTATCAGTTACTTCCTAACTCACACCTGCTGCCATACTGCTTTTAGCAGTTCTGATCTTGGCCCTCTCACCATTCCTTGATGAGTGACATGAGACAGCTTCTACTGACCCACTTCCAGGTTTTTATGTGGGTCCACAAAGAAGCCCCTCTCACAGCCATCATGAAACAGCAGCCACTGGTTGCCACATTTTCAGTTAGCACATTTGTAGACCATTCAACAAAGGATATATTAAAGACTTTAATGTTAAATATAGTTCTCAAATTGCTACTAGGTATTTGAGGAAAAAGCCATATTATAGCCATAATTGCTACTAGGTATTTATTATTTGAGGAAAAAGCCATATTATAGCCATAATTTCACCTCCTCACTAGATATTATCCACGATGGCACTCTTTCTAAACCCAGGGGACAGAGAGAAAAATAAAGCGCAGGTAGTGAAAGAAAAAAATGCACAATAAAATCAAGATATCTATGGATACATTAATTTTCTGCCTTCAGATTCTTATTTCTTTTCCTTGTTATTTGTATTGCTTAATTATAATACAGTGAAATTGACTTTTTGATGTATAGTGTTATGAACTTTACACCCGTATACAGTCATGCGATCACACCAGAATCAGGATGCAGAGCAATTCCATCATTCCAAATACCTCCTCCGTAATACATTCTTTTCTTTACCTTCCTTTCTGAAATATAATTCTGGGTTTACACTTGTTTTCTGTCAATGTTTTAAGAATATTTGCCGCTTCCTTCTCATCTCCATGATTTCTGGTGAGAAATTCATTGTCAGTTGAACATTGTTCTCCTACAAGTAATTGATCGTTTTTCTCTGGCTACATTCAAAATTGGGTTTTGTTTGTTTTTGTCTTTAGTTTTCAAGACTTTCATTATTATATTTCCATAAATTTCTTTGAGTTTACCCTGATTGGCGTTTGATAAACTTTCCCAAACCATATACTTACATCTTTAAACATAGTTTTCAGCATATATATGTATGTGTGTACATATATATACGTATATATATATATTTTTAGTGCTGCACTCTTCTTTCCCTCCTTCAAGACTCTGATGACACAAATATGAGACCTCTTGTATTGTCGCACAGGTCTTAAGGATCAACTCTTTAAAAAAAAATCTCGTTGACTCTGTGTTATTCATACTGGATAATTTATATTAATCATTCAGCTTCATTCAAGTTGAGATTCAAATCTATCTCCAATCCACTGTTGAGCCCAGCCCGTGAGATTTTTATTTTATTTCTTATAATTTCCATTCCATAATTTCTATTTGATGGAATGGAAATAGAAATTATTTCCTCCTTATTTGCTAGATTCTCTATTTTTTCCATTCACTATTAGAGTGTTTTTTATTACTTATTAGAGTATTTATGTAATGACTACTTCAAGGTATTTGTCAGATAATTCCAACACCTGTGTCTTCTTGGCATTGTTGATTGTTGTTTGCCTTTTCTCATGAGAGTCAAGGTTTTCCTTGTTTTCTCATATCTTCAGCAATATTAAATAGTACACTGAACATTTTAAATATGAGACTGTCAACCTTGTTTTATTTTAATATTGATATTTTTATTTCAGTAAGCAATTTACATGGTTAGGTTCATTCTGCAAGTCCCAACCAACTTCTGTGAGCTGTGGTTCTTATGGCAGTTACGTTTTCAGAGCCTTTGTAGTGCTATTAATACCCATCTCACATATGCACCACTGTGGATAGTGATCTATTTCCATTTTAAAAGCCTTTGGTATGCTGGTTTGACCCATACATGCCAGCTTGAGTGAACTCAGGTATTTCTAAGAAATTTTATTGGCTAGTTTTCCTGAGGTTCTTTCTGTGCTATGTCTCTGTGACTTTCCAGTTCCCTGGGACTTCCCTTTCTGGGTGTCCAGCCAGAAAGCTGAGTTTTAGTTGCTTCATTTTGAATTTCTGTGACTAAACTGGGAGCCAAAAGGTAGAAGGGCAAAGAGAAAAAAAGGCAACAAAGCTTGATGCAACTCTTTCAGGATCACACCTCCACCAATGAGAGTGGACAATTACCCTCCTTCTTTTGCTTTCTGTGGCCTCCTCTTGCATTGTGGCGTGTTTCACTGCCATGATATGACTGCTTGTAGGATAAGGAACAAGGAAACAGAGGTAAGAAAAATACAACAGGGAAGTCTACACTCTCTGAGAATGAGAAGCTCCCTTTCTGATTCCCTGAGCCAAAACTAGCAAGCTTTTCGCGGAGCTCTCTGTTCTTTCTAATGCCTACTTTAAGGTTTCAGACTGCATTGCATTCAGGCTAGGAGGTACTGGAGAAGAAAAATGAAAAATTCACCACCATTTTGGTGGTACTTTTAAGTCTTGTCTTCTTCCCCAGTCTGCTTACTACTATTTTCTTTTCAGGATTCTCAAAGAGCTGCTGCATGCCTTCTGTTCAGATGTTATAGTTGCATTCAGTAGGAGAGACAAGACATCTTCTGCTGAAGCAGAACTCCATCATTTCCTAAACACAGGGAATCTCCAAACAGGGTTATCATGTATAATTGTACGAAGGCACTTTGTCCTCCTTCATGGAGATTTTTATCACATCAATTATGCCATGAATGGCATCTTTCTGGTATTAAGTAGTAGATAAGCTCTAACAACTACACAAAGGAATCTTCTTTCTTCTATCCACATTTTCTTCTCTCTTCACATACCTTCCCTCAGTCATCATATACAGTTTTATAATGCACTTTTGTTATGCACCTGAATCTCAGATTTATTGGGTCTAGCTGCATCCTCACAGTGAGCTCTGATCCCACATTTTCAATCACCTGATGAATATTTGTACATGGATACCTCACTTTTACTTTTACAGACAACAGGTGAAAGACAAATCTTGTCATCTTTCCCATAATAACTTTTCCTGACTTCACCATTTCTAACTGGAGCAAAATTATTCTTTTACTATCAATCAAGCTGAAAATCATCTTCAACTTATTTTCCCTCATTCAGCAAATATAATCAGCCAAAAACCTTTCATTCTCCCTTTTGAATTTAATTCACCTGATCACTTATATTTTCTGAATATTAGTCCAAGTCCTTTATATCCTGAGTTAAGATAGTAACAGTAGATATTATTACTAATATTACTGCTATTCCTATTCATGATCACCATCATCACCACCACCACCCTTATGATTCATTGGATATCTATTACAATCCTTTTCTAAATACATTGGGTGTATGTGCTAACCACAATCTTGGAAGGTAGGATAAGTGAAACATGATTCTATTTGTAGTTATCCAGTGTATGTAATGCATACATCTTTAAGTGGAGAATGAAGGCTAAAATGAAGCCAGGATTATACTCATCTTTCCTCACATGCAAATAATGTTGCAAAGTCTACTCAGAGACCTAGAGGAAAGTTTTTCTGTTTTTTTTTTTTTTTTTTTTTTTTTTTGGCGCAAAGATGCTGTCTACTTCCCAAGCTATGTAGTGTTCTCCTGGGCTTCCCCAGCCCTATGGGGTTCCTTTTTCTAATTCACATAAAGATATGTTTATATTACCATTCAGGACATAGGCATGAGCAAGGACTTCATGTCTAAAACACCAAAAACAACGGCAACAAAAGCCATAATTGACAAATGGGATCTAATTAAACTAAAGAGCTTCTGCACAGCAAAAGAAACTACCATCAGAGTGAACAGGCAACCTACAGAATGGGAGAAAATTTTTGCAATCTACTCATCTGACAAAGGGCTAATATCCAGAACCTACAAAGAACTCAAACAAATTTACGAGAAAAAAACAAACAACCCCATCAAAATGTGGGCAAAGGATATGAATAGACACTTCTCAAAAGAAGACATGCTTACAGCCAACAGGCACATGAAAAAATGCTCAACATCACTGGCCATCAGAGAAATGCAAATCAAAACCACAATGAGATACCATCTCACACCAGTTAGAATGGCAATCATTAAAAAGTCAGGAAACAACAGGTGCTGGAGAGGATGTGGAGAAATAGGAACACTTTTACACTGTTGGTGGGATTGTAAACTGGTTCAACCATTGTGGAAAACAGTATGGCGATTCCTCAAGGATCTAGAACTAGAAATACCATATGACCCAGCCATCCCATTACTGGGTATAAAACCAAAGGATTATAAATCATGCTGCTATAAAGACACGTGCACACGTATGCTTATTGTGGCACTATTCACAATAGCAAAGACTTGGAATCAACCCAAAGATCCATCAGTGACAGACTGGATTAAGAAAATGTGGCACATATACACCATGGAATACTATGCAACCATAAAAATGGATGAGTTTGTGTCCTTTGTAGGGACATGGATGCAGCTGGAAACCATCATTCTTAGCAAACTATCGCAAGAACAGAAAACCAAATGCTGCATGTTCTCACTCATAGGTGGGAACTGAACAATGAGATCACTTGGACTCGGGAAGGGGAACATCACACACTGGGGCCTATTATGGGGAGGAGGGAGGAGGGAGGGATGGCATTGGGAGTTATACCTGAAGTAAATGATGAGTTGATGGGTGCTGATGAGTTGATGGGTGCAGCACACCAACATGGCACAAGTATACATATGTAACAATCCTGCACGTTGTGCTCATGTACCCTAGAATTTATGTATGGGAAAAAAAAAAAAAAGATATGTTTATATTGATGGTAGATTACATGGAAAGGACAGGAGAAACTTTCTCAGGGCAATACTAATAGTCAAGTTATTGAGATACATTTGGAATTCTGGTCTCTCTCCTGTATAATCCCCTTAGATCTGGTTTCCCATAAAACACCTTTAGCACATTAACATCAGAATAATCGTCTTAACCTATTACTTAAATTGTGTAATTTTGCCACTCAAAGACCTTCACTGACTTCCTCTTCCCCATAAGATGAAGTTTAGATACCTTGGCCTGAAACTTAGAACACATGATGGTTTGAATTCGGCAAAACATTTTGATTTTTTTTTTTTTTTTTGAGACAGTCTTGCTGTGTTACCCAAGCTGGA